>NC_057798.1:693167772-693349792 GCF_018294505.1 Triticum aestivum | reverse complement strand
TCCGTGACAAGGAGTTCGGCTCTTCGAGAGGCGGCCGCAGGAGTTGGGTCCTTAGAAGCTTTGAGCGCGAGCGAAACACCCACTGGGCCGGCTGGCGGCAATCCGGCTTGGCCGGTTGGTGAGCAGCCGGTCGTGCGGCTAACTTGGTTGACGAGCGTTGGGCCGGGTTGGTCGACCCGGCGGCTTTGACTTAGTGTATGAATCGTAGGGGAGCTTTAGCCCGTTGTGCTTTCCCGCCGTCAGCCAGAGCTGGATCTGCGGTTTTAGGGCGAAGTGGGTGACCGCGGCATCCTAACTTTATTAGGAATCACCAAGTAAAGCGACGGGGTGGTGATCAAGCCGGCCAGCCCCCGAGCCCCCGGGTCGAGCTAGTCGAGCCGGCGGCCGGGTTCGATAATAAAGTGTTGTGAAATATGGACGCAATAAATTGGTCGGCAAAGGGCAGCCCCCGAGTCTCGTTCGGGGACCCCATAGTTTCATATGCTTACAAAAGGCGTTGATACGTACATTCGTGCGGCTAACTGTAAAACGGACGGAGGAGTTCCGTGTTCCACAGCCTGGTCGTTTCTTCACCGGCGGTGTCCCTCTTGCGCTTCTTCGATTTGCATGCGTCGATGAGGTAGTAGGTGTTGCGGTCGCGCAAAGCCCTGCTCACGATGAACAGGCCTTCCCATGGAGAGGACAGCTTGTGTTGGCCTGCCTGCTCTTGGACGAGTCGGAGGACGAGGTCGCCTTTGCGGAATACGAGAGGCTTGATCTTCTTGCTGTGGTAGTGCCTCAGGCCTTGCTGGTAGATAGCCGAGCGGCTAAGTGCCAGAAGGCGCGCCTCTTCGAGCAGGTCGACACCGTCTTCGCGTGCTTCTCTTGCTTCTACTTCGGTGTACATTGTGACGCGCGGCGAGTCGAACTCGACGTCGGTCGGGATGGCGGCTTCGGATCAATAGACAAGGAAAACGGGGTGAACCCGGTCGACCGGTTTGGTGTTGTGCGCAGACTCCGGAGAATGGCGGGCAACTCGTCGAGCCAATTGCCAGGTGAGCGGACGAGTGGCTCGATGAGTCGCAGCTTGATGCTGGACAGGATGAGTCCATTGGCCCGCTCGACCTTCCCATTGGACTGCGGATGTGCCACGGAGGCCAGGTCGAGGCGGATGCCGGAGACAGAGCAGTATTGCTCGAGCGCGCCCTTGGTGAAGTTGGTGCCGTTGTCGGTGATGATGTTGTTCGGCATGCCGTAGCGCACCGCTATGTCCTTCATGAACCGGACGGCTGTTGGCCCATCTAGTTTCTTGATTGGTCTTGCCTCGATCCATTTGGTGAACTTGTCCACTGCCACCAGTAAGTGCATCATGCCACCTCGAGCGGTTTTGAAGGGTCCCACCATGTCGATTCCCCAGGCCGCGAAGTGCCAGGCGATCGGTATGGTGCGGAGTGCTGACGCCGGCTGGTGGCTGCGCTTGCTGAAGCGCTGGCATCCTTCGCACTTGAGGACGAGCGACTCGGCATCTTCGAGGGCCGTTGGCCAGTAGAAGCCGTGGCGGAACGCCTTGGCCACGAGGGATCGAGATGCGGCGTGGTGCCCGCACTCGCCCTGGTGAATGTCGAGGAGGATGTCGATGCCGCGGTCCTGCTCGACGCAGCGCTGGAACACACCGGTAGAGCTGTGCTTGACGAGCTCGTTGTTGATGATGCTGTAGGCGGACGCCCGGCGCTGAACTTGCTAAGCCTCGGTCTCGTCCAAGGGGAGAACCCCGTTCTCCAGCCATTATGATATCGACAGGGCCCAAGACGGGGCCGTGACAGCGGTGAAGACGGCCACCTAGGTGGGTTCCGAGTCGGCGGCTCCTGGGCCGGGTTGAGCAGCCCCCGGGTCTGCGACGGCGACGGCCGGGTCCGAGGAGAAGGTGGCCGGGTTGAGCATAGTAGCCCCTAGGCCGGGTCCAACTGTCCCCGGGCCGGGTTCAGTAGTCCCCGGGTTGGTGATGGCGACGGCCGGGTCTTCTGGGACGTGGATGGACTCGGAGTCCGGTGACGGCTTGACGGACAGCCTGCGCAAGTGCTCGAGGGAGACGCCGGATGGGATGGCTTGACGTGACGAGGCGATCTTGGCGAGCGTGTCAGCTGCCTCATTCTCCACGCGCGGGACGTGGATGAACTTGCAGCCATCGAAGGATCCGGACAGCTTCTGGATGAGGAAGCGGTAGCTTGCCATGTTGGAGTCACGGGCGTCCCACTTGTCGGAGCACTGCTGCACCACTAAGTCCGAGTCGCCATAGCACAGGATGCGCCGGATGCCGAGTTCCTTGGCGAGCCGGAGGCCGTGCACAAGGGCTTCGTATTCAGCGATGTTGTTGGAGGCGGCGAAGTGGATCTAGAGCGCGTAGCAGAGTCGGTCGCCCTTCGGAGATGACAGTACGATGCCAGCCCCTAATCCGAGTCGCATCTTGGACCCGTCGAAGTGCATGCTCCAATGCGTTGAGTCGGGAGGCGGCGGCAGGTACTGTGTCTCGGTCCAGTCGACGAGGAAATCGTCCAGGGCGTGGTGCGGGGCTCGTAGAGGATGGTGTGGTCGGCTAGCTGGATCGCCCATTTGGCGACCCGGCCAGAGGCGTCCCGGCACCCGATGATTTCTCCGATCGGCGCCGTGCTGACGACGGTGACGACGTGCTCTTGGAAGTACTGCTTCAGCTTCTTGGCGGTGAGGTACACGCCGTAACACATCTTCTAGTAGTGCGGGTAGTTCTGCTTGGAGGTGGAGAGCACTTCGCTCAGGTAGTATACCGGTCGCTGAACGGCCTGGATCTTGCCCCTCTCCGGTCGCTCGACCACTAGCACCGTGCTAACCGCCCGTGAGGTCGCGGCTATGTAGAGCAACAACAGCTCCTTGTCGGTCGGTGCGGCAAGGACGGATGCGGTGGAGAGCATGCGCTTGAGGTCTTGGAAGGCTTCATCCGCCTTGCCGTTCCACTCGAACGGGCTTGTTTTCTTCATTAGCTGGTACAGGGGCAGTGCCTTCTCGCCCAGCCGGCTCAGAAACTGGATGACCGAGGCCAGGCAGCCTGTGAACTTCTGGACATCGTGCAGCCGGGTTGGCTTGCGCATGCGCTCGATGGCCTTGATCTTCTTCGGGTTCGCCTCGATGCCGCGTTCCAAGATGAGGAAGCCGAGCAGCTTTTCGGCTGGGACGCCGAAGATGCACTTTTCCGGGTTGAGCTTGACCTTGTATTCATGAAGGTTGGTGAATGTTTCCTTCAGATCGTCGAGGAGTGTGAGGTGCTGCTTGGTCTTCACCACGATATCGTCCATGTACACGTGGATGTTCTTGCCGAGTTGCGGTAGCAAGCATTTCTGCATGCAGCGTTGGAAGGTGGCACCGGCATTCTTCAACCCGAACGACATGGTGATGTAGCAGTACGCCCCGAAGGGCGTGATGAAGGACGTCTTCAGAGCATCGGCCGGATCCAGCTTGATCTGGTGATAGCCGGAGTAGGCGTCCAGGAAGTATAGCAGCTCGCACCCGGCGGTCGAGTCGATGACTTGGTCGATTCGTGGGAGGGCAAACGGATCCTTGGGACAGTCCTTGTTGAGGCTGGTGTAGTCGATACACGTGCGCCAGGTCTTGTTCTTCTTCAGGACGAGGACTGGGTTGGCCAGCTACTCAGGGTGAAACACTTCCATTATGAAGCCCGCCGCCAAGAGCTTGGCGACCTCTTCACCAATGGTTCTTCTCTTCTCTTCGGAAAATCAACGGAGGGGTTGATAGACAAGCTTGGCGTCCTTGCGGACGTGGAGTTTGTGCTCGGCGTACTTCCTCGGGATACCAGGCATGTCTTTGGGGGTCCATGCGAAGATATCCCGATTCTCACGGAGGAAGTCGACGAGCTCCTATTTGTTGTCGAGGCGTGCGCCTACGACAACGTACTTGCTGCAGCTAGGGTCTTCAGGGTTCAGCTTCACTTTCTTGGTTTCCTTGGAGGGCTTGAAGGCGGCCTCATCTGCTGGGTCCTGGGTCGGGATCGACGCGTCGGAAGCCTCGCCGGCCAGGGCGACGATCCGGTCGAGCTGGCGCCGCTCCTCGGCAATGACCAGCGACTCGGCCAGCTTGGCGTCATCTCGGGCGCACTCTAGAGACTTGCGGTAGTCGCCGGTGACGGTAATGAGGCCCTTGGGACCCGGCATCTTCATCTTCAGGTACGCGTAGTGGGGGACCGCCATGAACTTGGCGAGTGCGGGCCGGCCCAGCAGCGCATGATACGCGCTGGACAGGTCCACCACCTCGAACCAGATTGGTTCACGTCGGAAGTGGCTGCTGTCGCCGAACAGGACATCGAGCCGGACCTGGCCAATGGGTGAACAGGAGACGCCGGGTACGATGCCGTGGAAGACGGTCCGGGTCGGCTCCAGGTCCTCGGCCTTGAGGCCGAGCTTGGTCATCGTGTCGCGGTAGAGGATGTTGATGTTGCTGCCGTCGTTGATGAGGACTCGGGAGAACTTGCAGGTGCGCCGCGCGACGATGGTAGGGTTGAGGACGAGGGCGTATCCGCCCGGACTCGGCATGACTGCCGGGTGATCCTCCCGGGTCCATGTGATCGGGCGATCCGACCAATGCATGAAATCCGTCTTGGCCGGGACGATGGTGTTCACGTCCTGCCGGAGGAGGCGCTCGCTGTTCTTGTCATCGCCGAGGCTGGTGAAGATGATGTAGGCCGCGTTCTGGTCCGGGCAGGCGTCGTTCCGCATCATGCCGCCGGCGGGAGGCGGCGGTGGAGGCGGAGGCGGCTGCCCTGCGCCCGAAGCCGGAGCCGGAGCCGGAGGAGGCGGAACGTCGCCCCTCATGATGCGCTTGGTGATGGCGCACTGTCGAAGCGTGTGCGTGGAGGGTCTTGCTCTGCTGTGGTGCATGGGGCGTCGAGCATCTCTCCAAAGCTCATGGCGGGTTGCCACGCCATCTTGCCGGTCTGCCGGCGCTTCGCTGCCGGGTCCGCCGCGGGCTCGGCGGCCACGACGAGCCGGTTGTCGTGACGTTGCGCCGGCTGCTCGGCCTTGCGCTTGTTGTTCTGGTGGTGCTGCTACCCGCTGCTTTCGCCGGCCGGCTTATGAGGAGAGACCGGCTTCGCCTTGCCGGCCTCATCCAGCGCCACTTGGATCTTCATGGCGGAGTCAGCGTTGGCGTACTTGTCCGCCGTCACCATGAGCGCGGCCATGGTAGCCGGCTCGGAGCGTAGAAGCTTGTGCTTGAGGAGGGTGCCGTCTCGGCACCCGCTGACGAAGTATTGGATCGCCTGGACTTCATGGACGCCCTCGCAGCTGTTCCGGAGCTCGGTACAGCATGCGAGGTACTCCCGGCCGGTCTCCGTCGGCCCCTGCACGCACATGGCGAGCTGGCTGGGGCGACCAGGCCGTCTGTACGTCCCCGTGAAGTTGCGGACAAACGCTTCCTCGAAATCGACCCATGCGTTGATGCTGCCCATCGGCAGGCTGTTCAACCATGTGCGGGTCGATCCTTGGAGCATGAGCGGTGCGTAGCGCACGGCGAGACGATGATTGGCACCGGTGATGCCAATGGCCATGGTGTAGTCGGTGAGCCAGTCTTCTGGCTTCACAGTCCCATTGTACTTGGGGGTGTCGTGGGAAAGTACGAATCCCTTGGGGAAGGGCTCCTCCCGGATGCATGGGCCGAAACACGTCGGCCCGATAGCACCGCTCTCCTCCACCTCCAGGGAGCGAGCGAGCCGATCGATGCGGTGGCGTGCGTCGACGTCGTCGATGGCGCACGGGCCGAGTCGACTGGCGGCCAGGCCCCGAGGGGCCGGGTCGGCTGGAGCCGGACGTCGGCCAGGCTGGCCGGGTCCGTGCTGGGTCTCTGGGCTGGGCTCGTTGCCCAGAGCATCGGCGGCGGTGCCGGTCGGGTTGCGCCGGATCCGGGCTTGTCCGGAGTGCGCCTCGTCGGGCGGCGAGGAGGCCGTGTGCAGGAGTTTGTCGGGTCCGCCAGGGCGGGCGGAGCCGGACCCCGCCGGCTTGGCGAGCTGGTTGAGGCGATCCTGCTGGGTGTTGACGGCGTGGAGGAGCTCGCGCATCCGCCCGATGTGCTCCTTGAGCTCCTCGGCCGCAATTTGGTTGAGGACGACCGCGGCTGCCTCGGCAGCGCGCATGTTCTTGACTGGGGTTTCGTAGACCGTCCGGACGGCACCGAAGGCCCAGCCGATTGCTCCTCCCCGAGCGCGAGTATCGACCTGTCTTGGCTCGGCCGCGGCGGGCGTGAATCCGTGGGCGGCGTCGTGCTCCATCTGAGCAGCTTCCAGGTGGCGCCTAGTGGCGGCCAGCGTCTCGGACAAGTCCAGCATCTGCTGGCGCCTGTCCTCGAGATGAGTTCGGGCTTCAGCGACGTTGGTGGCGTCGACGTTGGTGCCGATGGGGATGCGGAGGCGCTGCATCGCGGCGTGCAGCGGGTCGGACGGCTCCGTCCATGCCGTGGCGGCCGCGGCTTCAGCGACTCTTCTTGCCTTGCTCGACGAGGAAGAGGCGCCATCGCCGGTGACGAAGACCTCCACGCGGGCGTCCATCACCCCGGTAGTGAATCCGCCGCTGAGAGGGAGTGGGGAGTTGGAGTAGCTGAGCACGTCGCTGGGGTACTCGTCGGCCATGAGCGCGTCGGAGATGTGCCGCACGGTGAAGGAGACGGCGAGCGCTCCGATGACGTCGTCCGCCAGAGCGATGGACTCGTCGGAGTAGGAGAAGGGCCCCGTCCGAAGCATGCTTCCGGGCAGCTCCTCGAGCTGCCCCACGGTGGGCACCAACTGTCATGGTGGGCGCACAGCAGATGCCAAGGGATGGCTAAAGAGAGGAGGAGGCTCGAGGGCACTGGTGGGCTTGGGAGGCGAGGTTGATATACGCGGGCGCGGGACGCCGGACATACCCAGGTTTGGGGCTCTCCAGAGAGATACCACCCCTAGTCCTACCGAGTTTAGTTGGATGGTCGATAGTACAATGTCGCTCCTGGAGCTGTATCGAGGAGGAAGGAGGCTGGCCGAGGCTCGGGCTGCTCCTTCTCCCTGGTGTTGCTATGTAGTGGCTAGTCCTATCTTGCTTGCTTTTGCATGTCGGGGATCTTACATATCATGCCGTGCCCCTGCGGGCATGGACTCCTGGGGGGTTTTATAGATCAACCCACCCAGGGTTACAATGGTAATATGCCGAGTCAGTGGGTCTGTATTGTCGGCGTCCGGGACACTGGGCTGGGTCCCGCTTGGGGGCTTGTGGTTCGCAGGGTTCCCCTAGGTGCGGGCCCTGCGTTCCTAGGGGGACCGTGCACCGTCTTGTCTATTGTCATGGAGTGGCCGAGTCGAGCCGCGCATAGTGTTCTCCGTCAGGCCGCCGCTTGCTATCGTCAGCGGTGAAGGCGGGGACATTATTGCCGTGCCAGCCCTGGTCAGCGGGTAGGTAAGGGCCACTGTTGCCACGCTCTGGCTGACCACGGGCGTGGGCGCGGGCACTGTAGTCTTGGTCATCGGTGATTGCGGTCTCGTCCCATCGTACGGCCTGGATGGGACGGGAGCTGACCCGTGGCTGGATTGCCGTGGACGCCACGGGTGGGTTGGCTGGTTGGGGAAGCCAGGGTTGCGCCGGGTTGAGTTTCCTTGCGTCGGCCACTGTGGCCGGGTCGACGTACCTTGCCGAGTCGAGGGTCTTGGCCGGGTTGCGCGCCTTGCCGGGTCGAGCGACCCGGCCTGGCACGCGCCGGTTTTGCGAGGCGATGCGGGCCCCGCTGTTTTTGAAATAGATCCGGGTTCCGTTGCCTGCCTGGGGTTCATCCCCCCGACAGTGGTTCTAATGAAGCGTCTACCGGAATAGTTGCAAAGTTTAATTTCACGTGTGCTTAATTTAATTTGAGGGGTGTGTTGTGCTAAGCCCCCAGCAGAACTATGTTATGTTTCTTCTTTTTACTTTAACTCTTAAGTAAGTACATACTAGTATTTCTTACATTTCATCTTTTAGTTGGTATAGTACTACCACTCGTTTCTTCACATTATATACGTACAATATATATGGCCAACATCATATACCCAGCAGTTTAGTTGTCAAAGAATTTCAGGGTGCTTAGTTTTTTCAAAGAATTCCAGGGTGCTTAGTTTTATTTGAGGGGTGGGTTGTGCTGGACACCATTATTGTGACTAGCCTTTTTAATAGTACTATATGCATAATTTGGCGACGAGCGCTCTCTATATGTACCACCCTTTTTTATTTCAAGTTTTGCTCCATGGCACAATCCATCGATACTACTGCTGTACAAATGTATACGTTTTTTAAAAGGCTAGAGGGCGGGGCAGTCTAGCTTGGTCGGTTTCACAAGAGGCGAGGGCCTTTGTGATTTGACGGCTCATTAGTGCTGGAAGGCGGGGTCTTGTGATTTGACTGCTCGTATAAATGCGCCGATGACCTAATCGAGGAGGAGCAAAGAACCGTGCGGTATACTCAAGTACTAGTAAGGTACACGTGCATTGCATCCATCAGATTTTGCAACCAAATTATGAATAAATACCACACTATAGCATGTAAGCTTTGAGTCATATATGCGTGATGTAGCCCTTCGTTTAATTCTTATAGTTCATCTCATTCAAAATCAATTAGTTTTTATAAATAAGCTAAGAACGCGTGAATAGGGAAAACATGGGATTATAGTGGAATGTCTTCTTGAATCCTACAGGATTGTACGAGTGTTTGATTGTGCATAGAAAAAACGCATAATTCTTTTAAAGAGGTTTGAGTGGATGGATGTTTCCTATGAAATCTAGTGAAAATGAATCATATGGAAAAATTCATATGGTTTACAATCCTACGAATCAAACAACCAAGATAAGAAAAATTCCTAATGATTAGAATCCTCCAAAATTCCTTTGAGAATCCTTTGAATCAAAGAAGCCCTTAATCTATTTTATGATTCATGGAATTGTGCGTTGTAAAGCATAAAGTAAAAACAAATAATGGAAATTCAACTAGAAAAAAAGTTTGGGCAGTTATGATACGGAAGATTCTAAAACAAAAGAGAACCACTGCCGTTTTGAGGTTTGTGCATTATGCTTAAGTTCAACCATGGAGTCTGCTAGATTGTGCATGTGGCAAAATCCGGTGGGGGCTAGAAGATGGTGTGAGGGGCCGAGTGGAGGGAGACTATGAAGAAATGCACAAGTGCGAGATCGATATTTAGAGAGAGGGGGCGAACACGTGCGCTGTTGCACGCGGTGGAGCCATGAAAAATAAATGAGCTAGGGGGCCAAGCATTGCTAATCCTTTATGGGGAGGGTCAATTCATGAAATTAAACCTTTTTTAGCAGCAATTGTCTAATGATCACATTCATATTAGCCTCGATATATAGTGATGTTAGGGGGGGCAGGGCCCTTACTGCCCCCTGTCTTCGCCATTGTGCGCGCGTGTGAGAGATGAAGCGGGAGGCATGGATGATGAGAGGGGGACGTTGGATATATAATTAATGTGGGTGTATTAGCTATTTATGTTAATCCTATATAGAGAGGTATAGATTGATCGATGTGGACGTGGGAAAGAGGGTGAGACCTCACTGGATATATCGATTGATCAGTTTGTATGGAAAACTATGAAAGACCTAGCTATATACACACATACATAGAGGAACATCGATCGTTGCGCATGCACGCATGAGAGATAAAGAATGCCGTGTATGATGGAGAGGGGGATATGTGTGGGTGTGTGCCTTCATGGGAGACCGACCTGAAGAAAAAGATTGCATGCGTGTGATAGATAATGCCGACTGGTAGTGTGTGTGCATGCATGCACGAGAGAAAGTTAGTGGTACGATTATAAAGAGAAAACTACTGTGTGGGTGTAAAAGAATAGTTGAGGTCATAATCAATGTAAAGTTGAATTCAAATATTTGAATAAGAGATCCTGATGTTTGAAACCCATGCATGCATGAATATAACGGAGATCTGCGCGGTGTGGTTTATATTGTGTGCGGGTAACTTTAACTGTGAAAGATGGTCGTTGGATGAGGCGAATCCGATGGTCCAAGGATGGCAAATTTGAGCACTATAGGCCGTTGGATATCATCTAGATTCCACCAGATTTTGCCACATGTATAATCTAGAAGACTCCATAGTTGAACTTAAGCATAATGCACAAACATCAAAACACAAGCACTTCTTATTTGTTCTAGAATCTTCCGTATCAGAATTGCCCAAATGTTTTTCTACATGATTTGCCATTATTTGTTTTTACTTTATGTCTTACAACGCACAATTACATGAATCTTAAAATAGATTAGCTTTCTTATAAAAACTAGATGATTTTGAATGAAATGAACTATAAGAATTAAACGAACATCTACATCATGCATATATGACTCAAAGCTTGCATGTTATAATGTGGTATTTATTCATAATTTGGTTGCCAAATCTCATGCGTGCAATGCACGTGTACCTTACTCTAGTCTAAATGGTGTTTGTGTGTGTGTTGTGCGTGTTGAGGTGCAAATTGTCTTTTTTTGGGTACACGTTAAGCTTGTTCTTCTGAAATTTCAAGCCGCGCCTTGTTATGCCGAAAATTGAAGCTAGCGTCTCTGTCTATCGTGTTGCGAAACTCCCGCCTCTTCAACCCGCGCCTTGTTAGCCCGAAATATTTAAGATATATCTTTGTCTGGTTGTGCTCCGACAACTCCCTCCATCTCAATCCGGGCCTTGCTATTCCGAAATTACAACACGCGCGAAAACTCCCACCTCCTGTGAAATCTCGACACGTGAAATGCCCGTGGTACCCCTGAACCGAAAGAACCGCCTCAAATCGGTGGGGGGTACTTTCATAACTTACCCCACATTTCGGACAAGCGCGTACCTAAGCCATGGTTCCCCACTGCCATCCCATCCGCCCACCCATTCGTACACCGAGGCCGCAAAAACCCACGACAAAACCCCACACCCTGCTCCGTCCGCCACCCAGCCGGAGCCTCTTCCCCGACGACGTCGTCCACAGCAACACCTCGACGTCCCTCATCCACCGTACCGGATGAGGATCCGTCGTCATTCTCATCGTACCACCGGTTCAGCCACCCCGTCCTCCACCTCCAAGGAACTACCACGATGTTCCCCTCGTCTTTCGCGCCACCTCCATTCCCACACTGTCGTCTTCACCTGCACCACTGGAACAGCATCATCATCACCGTTTCCTCGGATGAAGCTGTGGCCTAATCGGCGCCACCAAAGAGGTTGTACACTAATCGCCGCATTTTCTAATTGATTCGATCTCACGGTGCTGCCGGCGCTCGGTCCCGAGCCGACACGGCGTGGCTCCATCCACGGCGGCGTCGCCGGGCACTTCCTCCATGGTGTCTCTCCCTCGGCGACGACGTCCACATCAATAGGTGCTGCTGCTGCTTTAGCTCTCGCTCGCGCTGCTGCTCTGCTCTTGCTCTCGGTCCCCTGCCTGGTCTGCTCTTGCTATTGCTCTTGCTCGCACTGCTGCTCTCGCTCTTGCTCTTGCTTGCGATGCTGCTCCGATTTGGCTACACTTTAGTCGACTGAATCAACTTTTGGGTCAGTCGATTTTCAAGGGGTGGGCTCGCCGGGGTGAAGGAAGAACCAGCCGCAGCGGGGAGGGGGGCTCGCCGGAGAGGTACCCCACTATCTATCTTAGGGTTCAGGATGGGGATGATGGTCGCCGACGGTGGCGGGGCGTTGGCGGGACGGTGGCGTGGGGATCGCCGGAGAAAAAGCTCGGCACGGGGGGGCCTAGAGGGATGGCCGGGGCGGCGGCGTACCGGCGGTGGGGAGGGGCGGGCGGGGCGGCGCACCGCCGGCCGCGGGCAGCGGGGGGCTGCTGTTTGGCCGGTGGTGGCTAGCGGCTCAGGGGGGTGGAGGTTGAAGATGAACCGCAGGCCCTTGATTTTGTATCCAACGGCTACAAAATCGACTGACCAGAGATGAAATCAGTCGATCGACGTGTAGCCTCACCTTGCTAGTGCGTTCAGTTTCGACAGCAAAATTCAGTTTCGATAGTTAGGTTCAGTTTCGACAGTTAAGTTCAGTTTCGACAGTTAAGTTCAGTTTCGACAGTTAAGTTCAGAGATGAGCGGCTGATGTATTTTACATCTAGCACTTTGTGGTTATGTATTTTATGTCATGTATTGGAGATGCTATTAGAATTCCACTCAGGTTAATGTTGTTCGTTGTCTCTCTTGTCCTGCTTCAGCCTCGGCGTTGTACAACTCACTGGAGCTGCTCCAACGACAAAACCCTCCATCACAGTGGAGCAGTACCTCGGGCTCCATCTCCAGACGCCTAAGATCTTCTTCCCCTCCTTCGACAGCAAAGTCAGCCGGAGCATCCTCACCAGCCAACCCAATCATGCTGAGATCGACATGGCTTCGCCAAAGAGGTTGTACACTTGTTGCATCTCTTTTTTACTCTACATGTTATATATATTGTCCACTGAGCACTCGTAGTAACGGGAAATACAATTATTCTATCCTACTATATGACAAGCAGTGAGGTACCAGGCAACTTAGCTATCCGTGATGGACTCTCTTGAACGCCATCATTATTTATCTCTGCGTGTTTGAGCTGTGCATTTGTCGATGGGCCTGGGAGTTGAGCTAGTATGGCAGTGGCCTGGGTCCAAAGTAATAGAAGTAGCACAAAAACATTTTTTTAGTGTAGGATTTTCCTTGCTCAAGCCTGCCTAATAGAATCGCCAGTGCTTGAAAGGAAAAGTGAATGAAAAACATAAGATTCCAAAAGTTTCCTATGGTACTATTTTTCATGAATTTGGTGCAAAGGAATGGAGCAAAGGAAAACTATAGGATTTGTTCCTTTAGTGTCTCCTTGAAAGAAAAACCGTAGGAATTCTAATTTCCACTTCTCCTCCTTTTCATATTCTTATTCATCAAGCACAAGACTAAGAGATAGTAGCACAATAGCATTATAACTGTACATTTTATTGTGGTTTGACTTAATCTCACCATGCTTTTTTGCATCCTGTGATCTTCCAATTGTTGTGAATCAAACACCCAGGTTGGCAGAAATCCTGTGTTTTTAAATTCTCAGTTTTGCCCGTGCATTCCTATCCTATTCCTGTCTATTTCCTATCCCTGCATTGTTAGAATGTCAAATTCAAACAAGCCCTTACTCAATTACTTCTGTTACAGATATGTGTCAACGAAAACCTTGTGTGGTTTGTCCTGCTCCTGCGGCGTTGTGTTCCACCCCAGCTCAGCTGCTCCAATGATGGAAGGGTTCACCACAGCAGGGATCCGCTCTCCAGACTGTCTTTCGCCGCCTCAGATCTTCTTCCCCACCGCTGGCAGCCACGACAACTACATTACCATCATCAACTGAGTAGATGACCTTGAGGACTACACGGGTCCGCAAGAGAGGTCGCACTCTTCCGTGTCTGCTTACGTTATGCGTCGCTTAATATGATGACATGCTACATTATCATCGTGTTCACCTATTAGACTCCGAGTCAGGTCCAAACTAATGCTGAAACTTGAGTATTTAAATGGTTGTGGGGTACATATTGGGGCAGCAATCAGTACTATCTGTCTACTATCTGGTTAATCTCCGGTGTCTACTATGAGTTTCATGTTGGGTGCAAACAAACATTAAAGGAGCCATTATCTGTATTTTAACTAAAGCTATTATCTTCCTGCTATCATTGGTTTTGGGTCTATCCACAGTTTTCTACCATCACTCTGGATTTGTGCATGCACTCCTTACATAATCTCACTATGTTTTATTCCTATGCATGCTAGTTATTGTACACAATGGAACTTATCATGTAGAGCAAAAGAGACAAGCCTTGCGTGGCGATAAAATTTCATGCAGACGTCGTTCCATGGTGGGCGCAAAGGCAGCCCCCCCCCTCCACCCATTTCAGATCGTAATCAAGAGGAAGATAACTATTCTGAGGGGGATTCAGAAGGAGAAGACCACTCCTATTTACCCCATGAGGTCTTCACTCTAACTTGGCATGCTGATGTTGGTAATATCATGCATATGGTGCCTTGCATTGCTTACTTTATACATTAAAGATGTCATCTCCTTAGTTTAGACATGCTTTGTGTCAATGCCATCTGTTTAGTTTCTTTATCATATATGTGAATCATGAAATGCCATCTTGTCTAGCCAGGCATCATATATGTGAATTTTGCAATGCCACCTTGGTTAGCCAGTCATCTTATATGTGAATTATATCATGCCATCATTTTTTTATTATGTGTTAAATTTGTCAACAATTTTAGTACATTCAATTACTCTTCCTGTGCATCAGCCATTCGACACGGTCATGGAAAAATCTGGAGTGGAAACAAGGTCTTTAGAGCAGACAATGCTATCCGACGAAGCGCATGTCTTGCTGGTTACCGATAGCTCCTCAGAGGAGGATTCAGAGACAGGTGACCAATCATATTTCCCCCTGAGGTGCATGCCCTAACTTGGCAGGGTTATGTTACTCATATCGTGCGTATGGTATCTTGCATTGCTATGTCATTTGCTTAGTTTAGACATGCTTTGTGTGAATGCCACCTGTTTAGTGTCTAATTACCATATATGTGAATTATGCAATGCCATCTTGTTGCAAGACATTATATATGTGAATGATGCAATGTTATCTTGTTGCAAGGCATTATGTATGTGAATTATGCAATGCCATGTTGTTTAGGCAAGCGTCATATATGTGAATTATATCATGTCGTCCTTTTTTGTATTTCTCATTGCTTTTGTCGACAATGTTTGTATATTCAACTGCTCTTCCTGTGCATCAGCCATTTGAATTGGTGATGGAGAAATCTGGAGTGAAAACAAGGTCTTCAGAGCAGACAATGCTACCTGCTGAAGCAGATATCTTGCTGGTTACAGATAGCTCTTCAGAGGAGGATTCAGAGGCAGATGACCAGTCCTATTATCCCCCTGAGGTGTATGCTCAAACTTGGCAGGGTTATATTACTCATATAATGCATATGTTGTATTGCAATGCTTAGTTTTTACATCATATACACAATATTGAATGCCATCTCCTTAGTTGACACATCATATATGCAATTGCCCTCTGCTCACTTCCTTAGTATATAAATCATATATTTGAATTATGTCATGCCATGATGTTTACATAGACAGCATGTATCTGAATTATGGCATGCCAACCCATTTTCTAAAGACATAATATAGTTATATCATCTCATCCTGTTTACATAGTCATCATATTTTAAATTATGTCATTCTATCCGTGAATTATATCATGCCATCATGTTTCCATCGACGGCATGTTTGTGATTTATGGCATGCCAACCACTTTAATAGACACATCGTATAGTTATATCATGTCATCCTGTTTACATAGTCATCATATTTTGAAGTATGTCATTCTATCCTGTTTAGTTAGCCATCATACATGTGAAATTGTGTCATGCTATCCTGTTTAATTAGCCATCATATATGTGAAATTATGTCCTGCTATTCTGTTTGCTTAGACAACATAAATGTGAATTATTTCATGCCCTGTTTTCTTCCCTACTATCCATTGCACCTGTCTATCTTACAATGTCTGTACATTCAATTACTTTTCTTGTTTATCAGCCATTTCAATTGGAGGGAGTGATGGCAGTATCTGTGGGAGTAAAAACACGGTCTTCAGAAAAGATCGTGCTACCTGTCGATGCAGATAGAACCACGGTTGTACTTGCCCAAGAATCAGCCCCACCACACATAACCCACACTCATGCAGATTGTACCCCTACCCAGTTGGACAGAGAACCAGCTACACCCCTTCTAACCCCAACCCCAGCAGATAGACACCCAGTTCCCGTTGACACAACACCGTCTCCACCACAGAGCACCCAAACACGAGCAGTTAGTAAGGCAACTGCAGTGCCCAAATCACGAGGACCACCACTCCGAACCCGAAGTCAACGCTTAAAGCAGAAGAAGAATTGTTCTCAGGTCAGGTTCCGTAGCTATGGTTCATACTACTTTGCTCTTGCATCACTGTATTTACTGATACCAACCAATTTCAAATTTGAAGGATGCAATTGAAACTCCAATGGCGCAACAGGTATGTTTTAAACCTGTTTCTTCAACGTGTTTGGCTGTTTGCTGTTGTAACTTGCTCTATGTTGATTTCAGTTTCAATTGAATAAACAGTTATGTTCTCATGCCATGCACATTACAAGTGTTGTTATTGCTGTGTAGTTTCCCACACTTATATTCTGTCTATGCTGCTTTGTCTTAAATAGATATGATTCGAACTGTATCTATCTTGATTTGGCAACATAAACTAGAATGATATAGACCATACAGTGACCATACTACATAGATATATGTTTGTTTCATGCTGTTATCCTGTCCACCTTACTACTGAACTGGTTTACCAAAATGAGTTTCATATACTACATTGTAAACCTGAGATGTGTTTGTTTGTTTCTCTTTTAGAACGCGGATAAAATATTGGAGAAGAGTACCCTGTTATGCAATGGTAAAGGAAGTAATGCAGATAATGTTCAAGATAGTGAGACATCCCTGTTGGTCTCCAAGAAAGCTGATAAAAACTATATTGAGGACACTGAGACAACCACAAAGTCATGTCTTGATGTAGTGTTCGAGTTACTGGCTACCACTGCTGGCACCAGCTCTTCGAACTCGTTGCCTGAATCAGTTCGGCTTCTTGAGTCTCAACTTCAAGTTGAAAGACATCGATCAGATGTTATGCGACAGGAAGCCGAAGGACTGAGGAAGTCCCTACAGAATTCAAATGCATACTTTCTGGTGCAACAGCAAGCGCTGGAGGACTTAAGCGCCAAACAAGAGAAAGTTAATAAGCTTGCTAAGCATCTTGACAGCATTATGGGTACCCAGGATATTGTTTCTGGAGCTCTTCTGAAGTGGTTTCAGTTCTGGACTTGTTTTGTTGCAGCGTTTATATGCTGTTGTGTTCCCTATATTTGCACCGGTGGCGAACTTTCATGCCCAGTGGATGTAATATGTGTAATAGCCGTGATAGCCTAGTGTAAGTTGCTTGCTTATTTATTTCCTTTTTGTCTTGTTTATTTGTTTGCTTGTAGACAGTGCAGTTCTTTTCCTGCGGTTTGCTAGTGGCTGCAATAACCTAAAACTAGGCCATAATAACCATGCGCTAATATTTACTGTAGTGACACTGGACCTACGGGCCGTAGAAACAGTGGGCCTTCTACGGGCCATATAAACAGTGGGCCTTCTATGGGCCGTATAAATAGTGGGCCTTCTACGGGCCGCATAAACAATGGGCCTTCTACGGGACGTATCATCAATGGGCCTTATACGGGCAGTATGATCGATTGGCCAAACATGGGCCAATAACAGGCCGCATAATGGCCGTAAACGGGCTAGAGTTGGAATCGTCCGTTCATGGGCCGACCATAACGGGCCATCGTTAATAGGTCGTATTTCATGACGCTATGAAAACGGCCCAACGTGTTAACGGACCACAAACGGGCCGACTGTAACCACGGGCTGAATTTGGCCCATAAGCAGAAAATGACAGTAACGGGCCGTAAGTAAACGAATGCTGGAAATGAGCCCAAGAATAAATGGGCTCTGAGAAGGCCGAAAGATAACATGGGCTGGAAACGGCCCAACGGAATAACGGGCCCTTAATGGGTATAAAGTGATACACTGTTCATTACGGGCCAGTTTCACCACGGGCCGTTAATGGGTGTAAAGTAATACACTGTTCATTACGGGCCAGTTTCACCACGGGCCGTTAATAGGCCAAGAGTTACATAGGGCCTCATATGGGCCGAAAGACGTCATGGGCCATACATGGGCCAGAAGTGAAAATGGGCTGGAATCATATTGGGTGGCCCAGATGACGCTATTGGGCCTAATTTGGATAGGGCGTAACGGGCCTTGGGTTAGCGGGCTGTAAATGGGCTATATGCGAACAGGCCGTTAACAGGCTTTACATGGGCCGGCCCGCCACCTTTTGACCAAGTCAAACGGGCCGGCCTTTTCACAGGAATGGGCCTCTGTTGGGCCGTGCCACGTGTCGACGTATCATAGGCGCCTTCTGTCCAATGAGTGGATGACATCTGTCCCAACGGTGAGCCGACACGTGTTTCCTCCAGCCAATGATGATTTTACATGTGGAAAATCCCCATTGGTCGGGGCTGTTAACGGGTTATCGGATCCAAAACCCGACCCGATAGCTTAACGGCGTTCCGTTACGGTGGATGCCATGTGTCGGTCACCCTTGACGAAAGCACTTCTGTGACGCGCGATTTATCGTCATGGAAGTGGACACTTCCGTGATGATAATTTTGGTAATGTCATGGAACACTTCTACGACAGCACAGGTATGACTATCTTGATTCTGTCATAAATTTGTCATGGATGTACATGCATGACAAAAAACGCGACCTACTGTGACAAACACGTATCATCACGGAAGTGTATTTTTTTGTAGTGCAATCACCTGGATTAGAGCTACGGGAGCAAGAAGAGGAGCTGCGGCAACCGGCCATGATGGAATGGTTTCTTCCGGATACGCTCTGTTGAATGCTTGCTCAAGGGAAGAAGGAGAGATTTGGATCTAAGGGTCCCCATCTCCTTAAATAGATGGTTTGCCTGCAGGGTCGGGGTGGCAAATGTAAAATGCTCTGGCTCCTCGTATTCGCTTGACACGTGGAGATGGCCATTATTGAAGCACAGAAGCCGAGGAGTACAACATTGATGGGAAGTCGGACACTGTTTGCTACAACATGTACTTTCGAGTATTCGGAGATGGAACCCGCCTTGCAATGCCGAAGACAAACTGCGCTCCGGACTCATCGTCATTGAAGCCTGGTTCAGGGGCTACTGAGGGAGTCCTGGATTAGGGGGTGTTCGGCCGGCCGGACTATATACTTTGGCCGGACTATTGGACCGTAAAGATACAAGACTCAAGACTTCGTCCCGTGTCCGGATGGGACTCTCCTTTGCGTGGAAGACAAGCTTGGTGATTCATATATTAGATCTCCTTCTTTGTAACCGACTCTGTGTAACCCTAGCCTCCTCCGGTGTCTATATAAACCAGAGGGTTTAGTCCGTAGGACAAGGACAATCATAATCAGCATAGGCTAGCTTCTAGGGTTTAGCCTCTACGATCTCGTGGTAGATCAACTCTTGTAATACTCATATCATCAAGATCAATCAAGCAGGAAGTAGGGTTTTACCTCCATCGAGAGGGCCCGAACCTGGGTAAAACATCGTGTCCCCTGCCTCCTGTTACCATTAGCCTCAGACGCATAGATCGGGACCCCCTACCTGAGATCCGCCGGTTTTGACACCGACAGGGCCCTATGCCAACCCTCTCCAAATGCCATCACCGGCGTGAAGGTGGTTTTTTGGATGGGAAGTTGGATAGGCTAATGGTCGAGTAGAAAGAAAGAGCGGAGAAGTGGAGACTACACGTTTTGGGTGTTGTCTTTAAAGATATGGCTGGCTACTACTTGTGTGTGGATGCTTCTAGACCTACATTAACTACCATGAACCACCACGCACAAACAATTACAGAGCACAAATTAAGAAAATTCAGTTAACTTCGCATACATTCGGAGAAATTGATAAGAATTCATACAAGCTGACATTTATTCAAGAGAGAAATCCACAGCAAGCATTAGTGAGAATAGATTCACCACGCCGAATCAAGAATTCTACTCCACCTTGCCCTGGTGACTTGATATTGATGGATGTTTGCCCTCTCTCTAGCCCACCAAATGACCAGCTCATCAGTGATGTTGGTTCCAGCTGGTAACACCTCATTGAACTGCCTCACGTCGTTGGAGTTGCGTTCTGTCATGATTCTGGCAGCCAGCCGTCGCCGTCGCTCATGTCGATGGGCCCTCCTTTATTCTCTTGCAGCCCTTCTTGCTGCCCTACCCAACTCCTCCTGGTCATCAACAACTTCTCCATGGCTGGGATCCATCTCTTTGGCTGGCGGCTGGGTTGTAGTGGTGCTGGCAGCTAGGTTTTGGGTAGGGGGAGAGAGGGTTCGCCTTCTTATAGACAACAAAGAAGGCTACGGGAGTTTGATCCAATAACAAAGCCCAATCAAAGGCCCATTTTCATAGGTTCAGACAAATTCAGAAATAGCCAAACATGTTTCAGAGCACAAAACAGGTTCACACAAATTCAGAATGTGCCAAACAGGGTTCAGACCACATAATAGGTTCAGACAAATAAAGAAACTGCCAAACAGGTTTCAGACCACAGAATAGGTTCAGACAACTTGACCACAGAACATGTTTCATCTCTGCTTACCTGTCACTTCAGTAGTTACCACTGCAATAGAAATAACCTTTTAATTTGGAGCTTGCCATTCTCTTCCTCTTGGTCCCAACTTGATTATCTGAAGTGGTTGCAGCTCTTGGAGCAGTGAATCCATGAGTCCTCCCTCTACCTGCAGGCCTACCTCTTTTAGCTCTTGGTGCAGGGCCTGGTGCAGATGCAGAAGGGCCTGGGCCAGATGCGGGACGGGCTGGTGCAGATGTAGATGGAGTTGCAGCAAGAACTATTGTGGTTCTTGCAGTTGCAAGAGGAACTGTTCTAGATGAACCAGCTATGTCTTCATAAACTGCCCTGTTTTCCTGCTTGTAACACATAACATTTCTTTTAAAAAATATTTTTGGATGAAAAAGTATGTCTAGAGGAACTGAAATTGTTGTAACAGGTTCAGAAAAATTACCTGATGTCCTGTCTTTCTCATCTGAAGCCTAGGACTTAGAGTCTTGTTACTTGCCAAATTGTCTCACCGGCTCTGCCAGCCTGGTAGTGCTTGGCATACTTTTTGTTCTCTTCTAAAATCTCTGAGTAATTTGGTGTGATTGTCCACCTGCATGTCTGCAACTTCTCCCTAGTTTGCTGCCTCTTTATCATCTACTTGGTTCTAATCCCTTCAAACATTATCCTTATTGGTTTGGATCTAACATCAAGTATCATCTTGCTGAAGACTTCACTAAGGTTGTTCACAACTAGATCTGTTTTGCAAGTATGATCCATAGCATACCTAGCCCAAGCAGAGACCTCTATATTTTTAAGCCATTTCCAGGCATCCTCAGACTCTGCTTTTAGAGCTGCCATCCCTAATTCATGCCCATGCCTAGTGTAGGAGTAGCTAGCCTGGTCAACACACTGCTTTAGTTCTTTGCTTCTATACCCAGCTGCTTGGAAGTTTGCATATATGTGCCTAAGACAGAATCTTTGAGGTGAATCAGGGAACACCTCATCTATTGCCTTAAGTAACCCCTATACATTCAGAAAACAGGGTCACACATGAACACACTGAAATAATTCCATGAAGTACTATACTATAGCAACAATGATCAATGATTTACTTGCTAACCTTTTGCCTATCAGATATTATTGTGTATGTTCCAAATTTGTTACCACAACCAATGCAGCATCTCAGCTGAGTTAAAAACCAAGTCCAACTATCTCCATCTTCCTTGTCAACCACATCAAAAGCTATGGGGTAGATGTTGTTGTTGCCATCCCTTCCTGTGGCAGCAAGAATTTGCTGTCCAGTGGTTAACCTGATGAAACACCCATCAAGCCCCGGATGCCGTAAAACATTAGCTACAGGCCAAATATGACCCAAAATTCAGAACAGTAAATTCAACAACAATTACCTATAAATGGTCTACAACCATTCAGAAACCCTTCCTTTGATGCTGCCAGACAATAGAACATGTACTTGAATCTAGGAGTGGGTGCAGGATTTTCTGGGTCAACAAATGTTGTTACAATACATCTTCTCCCAGGGTTTGTGTCAAGAACAGCTTGAAAATAACCCCTCAGTCTCAAGTATTGTTTCTTGTGGTCACCTTGCACCACATCAACAGCCTTCCTCCTTGCCCTATATGCCACACTTCTTGAAACGTCAATTGAAAACTTAGTCTTAGTCTTTTTTATTAATGCATCCACATGAGCTCTAATGTCTTCTCTCAATGCTGGTTGTACTGATTTGGACAACCACTTTGTAGTAACCTTTGTGTTCTCTGCACATGCTCCACAAGTGTGCAGCATATCACACTTCTTGATGCAGAAAGTTCGCTCATGAGCTATCTTAGAGGCACATATATAAAAATCACATCCATGTGCTCTCTCTGAGCACCAAACAATAATCCTATCAGGGGCATTTCTGTGATAGTGGAAATTCCTCAAAGTCCTGATGTGAAAATCCCTAAGTGCATCTCTGAACACATAAACATTGGTGAAGCACAGTCCCTTACAAAACTGTTCTTGTGGATCTGGAAGCTTTTCATTGAACCATACCCTTTCCTTCATCTTCTTCAACCTTCTCTTCCTACCACTTGGTAGTTTGAAAGCTCCTTTAATCTCATCTTCTTCATCACTAATTCCAGGATCACCAGGAAAACAAAATTCATCTGCTTCATGGTTTTTCCTTCTTCTCAACCTCATGGTGTGATCTACTTGTTGGACCAGGATTTCTCACTGCCTTCAGCTTCTGGACCATTGATCTATTTTGTTTTGCAGCTTCTTCTTCAGAGGAGGAGCCTGTATGTAATTCCACATTGTTGCCATCTTCATCAGAAAGAAATTCAGACACATCAGTGTCACCTTCAAAATGGTTCAGGTCAGCTTCTCTCTGAAGATTGTTGTTCTTAAGCTCATCCTTTCTGTCTTTGGTTGCATCTACCAGCTTCGTGCAACTTTGTTGTGTGTTAATGCAATGTTCAGCAAAATAACTATCTCTATTTTCATCTGCATTAGAAGGCTCATCTACTCTAACAACTCGTATGTTCACAATCTTTTCCTTATCTAATTGGATCAACATCTGCTGCACATCATCTTCACAATCAACATGCTCTAGACCTTCTATTCCTTTCTCCACATCAACAACATAGTACATATAATCATCAGCTCCACAGCCCTCAGACGCAGTAAGAGAAATCAGAGTAATATATGATATGTCTGACAGGTAAATTCTTCTAACCACAGATTCTCTGGCTAGGAAATGAAACCAAATTTCCCACTTTGGGTCATCAATACTGCAACATAGATTAAGATAGTTATAATTAAACAGCCTGGACAATATTAAGATTTCTGACAGTTAAATGTTTTTCAGTTCTCTGACAGCTTGGATTCACTAAAAACACAATGCAATGTTAAGGTTGCGAACAAATTTCAATTTACCATTGTGCACAAACAGGGTTGTAATCTGAATCTAAGTGTGCAACTAGCCTATATATCATGCTTCTAAATTAACCTAAAAGTACATAAACATTATGAGAAATCAGATGCCATACCTCGCTCTGCCAGCACGACGAGGAAGCTTGCACCGGCCTCGACCTACGCTTCTTCTCGTCGACGGTACTACAACGGGAGGCGGCCTCACCGACATCTGGGACGGCTGAGATTGCGGTTGGGAAGGCTGTGGAACCACGAAGCTTGTGCTGCCTAGCCAGTTATCAACCTCCGAGAAGCCGGCAACTTCGCCTCCCACCACGTCGGGGGGATGCCTCCAAGCGATTCGGCGCCGGAGTTTGCATCCACCGCCGCCATGAACGCCGCCGGCTAGGGTTAGGAGAAGAGCTCGGGGGAGAGTGAGGGAGCGTGGGGACGAGCAGCCCGGTCGGCCAGCTTAGTCCTGGTCCGACCAGGTGCGACCGCGACGGCCGACTCTAACGGCTGGGACAGAGCGCCGTTAGCCGTTACCGCTGTCGTCCACCTGACATGTAGGCCACGGCTGTCAAAAACGGGTTTAAACGCTCTAAAACGGTCAAATCGTCAACTTGGTAGTTTTTAGTCATGCGCTTCCAATTTTTTGGTAGTTATCAGTCATTTTTAAAAAGTGGTAGTTTTGTGGGACGGAAGCCCCAATTGTGGTAGTTTTTTTGTCAAACACTCGAATATCCGAGATCTCGCAAAAAAAGGGAAAAACTGAATATCAGGCGTGAGATGCCCTTAGACTAGCCACAATGGGAGTAACTTCGGCAGTAACATCGAGTCCAACTCAGCAAATTTGATTATGTGGCAATGAGTTAATGAGGAGAGAGGTAGTTATAGTAACTTAGCTAGTTACTATAACATCACATGCCCAATGCAATATGAGTTTATAACTAGTAAATGAAGCTTCGCATGTTACCACACTTATGTTACTACTCACTATGAAGATAGTAACATAGTCTAGGGATATGTGTATGTTACTAGTGTATGTTACTGACCATTGTGGCTAGTCTTAGACTAGTCATAGTGGGGAGTATCATATACTAGTATCATGCATATGATACTAGTGTATGATAGTACCTTCATAGTGCATAGTATCATAAAGTAGTTTCATAGGTGGTCATATTTATTGCCATGCATGACACAAAGTAGCATATCATTTAACATGATACGGTATCTACTTATGTTACTCTAACCCCCTCTCTCTTCTTTAATTGTGTGTCACATAAGCATGTTTGCTAGTCCCAAGTGCATGTTACCGGTTATGTTACCCCCACTATAGCCAGCCTTAGAACTTCACCCAGGTTTTTTTTAGGGAAACTGAGGTATAGGGCAACGAACTTTCCACGTGCACTCAAGAACTCAAGGCGTTTTCTCCCGGCCCGACGGGCCGTGGCTGCAGGGGGCGATTCGGGCGTATGAATTGCCCGGACGATACTGAAGAAAGGCAGTCGTTGACTGCCACTTTCCTCTGATTTCTGAGAGGGGAACAAATATGTGCCAAAATGCAACAGACGAATTCCCGTTCGTAACAAGGCAGAGACCAGATCAATGACAATCTCACATCGAAAGCAGGGCAGACCCTGAAACTCTGTTACCAACAAAACCTGAAACTCTCCGTTTCCATAAAAGAGCCTCATTGCCACAAACATATACTCCCTCCGTTCCAAAATAGATGACTCAATTTTATACTAACTTTAGTACAAAGTTGGGTCATCTATTTTGGAACGGAAGGAGTAAAACGGATAACAGGTGGAAGCAAATGGTACATCAAGCTCACTCACTGACACACGCACGTACAGGCGTGCGCACACACAACTGACGCAGGATGAACTATTTCATGCTCAGAACGACAAAGCCTCCAAGCGCAGCCACGAAGACGATGGGCAGGAGGCCCAACCAGAGGATCGTCTTCCCGGCGGCACCTCGTCCGCGCACATTCCCCGACACCCAGAAGCCGACTGACGCCTCGAGGAGCCCGAAGATGAACACGGCGATGAGCATGCCGTAGTACAAGAAGAAGGGTGCTTTGCCGTGGTGGAGAAATATACCTCCGGGCGCCTTGGATATGACGAGGCAGAGCGCCGCGGCTGCTTCGACGACGCCGCAGGAGATGAGAGCAGCCGGCAGCTTCTCCGCATTGCTACATCCGGCGGAAATCAAGGCAAGTAGGTTCCAGAAGGCGGCCAAGAACCCCATTGTTCGTCTCTTGGGTGGTGGTCTTTGCTGGGGAAATGGGTTTGTGTTTGAGGTTTACAGGTCGGAGATGGTGAAGGATTTATACATGGCCCCAGACTTTAGACGCGGAAAGCGGCACATCAGCACATGACTTCTACAGCCCCAAGAACCCAGAGCCGAACCGAACCAGAACCAGAGCCGAACCGAACCACACATTTTGGTTTTCCAACCCTTGGGTAAGCGCATGCCATGCTGTAAGGCTTGAACGGATCATGATGCTTTATTGCTTAAACAAAGCTTCAGAGCGTATGGCGTCGTTAACTTTTTTTTTCAAGCCCCGAGGCTACGTCCCTAACGAGCCGACTCTCCTGTTGCCCAAACAACCAGAGTTGCCACTCCACCACACGACCCGGAGCCGCCACTCCGGCTTACAAACCACAAAAAACTCACACACGTCGGCCCCGAGGCCGCACTCCATACGAGTCGACGACTCTGCCGTCCATACGACCAGAACCGACACCCCACGGCACAGGGGTGCTCTCCGGAGCCGCCGCTCCGACTTCCCCGCCAGCCCCGAGGCCACGCTCCACCTGAGCTGCTGATGTTGCCGCCCACGCGACCAGATCAGACACTCCACGACAAAGTTTTTCGGAGCCGCCGCTCTGACTTCCTCACCGGCCCCGAGGCCGCGCACACACCTGGCTGACGAAGAACCCACAAAGCCACCCGAGCCACCGCGAGCTGACGAGGACCAGACCTCCAAGGCGTCGCCCCCAAGAGGGAAGTGACAAGAATGTCGCCGACGCCCGTTCCGACCAAGGTCGAAACTTGGGTTTTCACCCGGAGAGCCCGAGACCGAGGCGACAGTGGTGGTGAAGGGGCTCCACGACGACGCCTCCAAGGAGGGAACGATGTCCGAGGACGCCGTCGACGCCGGCAACGACCAAGGTCGAGCTAGGCTTTCGCCTGGAACTCACCAAATCCATCCTCACCGCAGCCTGCCCAGCAAACTGTCTCCGGCATCATGCCGACTGTCCTCGCCCAGCCACATGACCAAGCTAACAAGGCAGCACATCGCCGCCAACCACCACCGGCTGCAGAAACCACTGCAGTCCACCTCCCTCCACAACGGCGTCGTCGAGACCGCGGCCGCCCAGCACGCAGGGCAACACCACCGCTGCCCTGACCCCACGCACCTCCCCGTCACCCCCAGTGGACCGGAGCAGGCACGCCTCTGCCGAACCGCCGCCACAGGCCGACGGCCCGCCTCACCACCAGATCCGGGCACAAGGGCCCCAAATCCACCGCCTCGCAGGCTACCCCCGGACAACCTCCGTGAGGGAGGTGCACGTCGACACCACCACGTCCTGGGGCCGCCGCCCCAGCATTCCATCGCCGGCGAGCAAGGCGCAGCCGCTGCAGGGAAGCCAGATCCGAGCGGATCCGTTTTCCAAAAGCGAGCAGCCGCCGGCGCCGCACATCCGCCACCAGCGCCAACAGTCCGGCGAAGTCGCCGCCCGCCGGAGCCCCAGACGCGGCGCCATCCGCCGTCCTCCGCCGCTGCGCCACCCGCCGCCCTTCGCCCCGCCGCCGCCTGCTCCGCGCGAGCTTTGCCCCCGGGAGGCGCCGGCGACGACGAGTGAGTGGCTGGAGTGGGGCGGCCGGAGGCCTTGGCTGCTTGGTCGCCGCCTGTGTCGCCCCTGGGAAGGGAGCGACGCGAGGGCTTCTCTAATGAAAACATGGCGTCGTTAACTCCTCTAGTAAACAATCCGCGTGCCGAGAAGTGACACTTTACCATGTGTTTTGGTTGTTTACTCCGTGACACTTTATTACTACTAGCTTCAGTATTAGTGTAGTACTAGATAAATGACTTTGTTCCCTCTTAGATTTTCCTTTCAGAATTGTTACTTCTTGGTCGTTTTGCACAAATATCACCAGTACGGAAATACATTTATAAAGTCTAATAATAAGATGAAACAGGTATATGCACATCTCAAGAACAATAACATGAATAGGGGTAGGAAAGTAGTTTCTTTTTCTCGTCAAAGATATATAATCTAATAAGAAGGGAGGTCCGCAACTGTACATGTAGCCTTGTAGACTATTGTACAAGTTTCAGTCTCTTGTTTACTTGTGGGACAGCGACAACGAACCTGGCCGTGTCTGAAGCCCGAACCATAACCGAGCCGACTCAAACCAGAACCGATCAAGGTCATTTTTGGTTTATGGGCGTGGCCAAAGCTGATTGGCACACAGGGTGCCACCCGAGTATGATAGTCAATACTCAACAGCATCGTCACAAAGGCATGCGGATATGGAGAAAGTGAGTGGATGCTGTGGGTCCACCAGGCGACCGTCGCCTTCTCTGTCCGTCACCGCGTCACGAGGAACCAGAACCGAACGCTCGGTTTCCGGTTTCCCAACGTGCTTGTGCAAATGGTACGGCTGACCTGCAATGGTTGCTGCCCCTTTTTTTACACAGATACACGTACTAGTAGTGGCGCTTTGCTGACGACACACTTTAAAAATTGAGAGCAAGTGATCCAACCGTTTATGCAAACACACCTTTTTTCAGGGAACTCTATTATGCAGACACACTTGAAATATAGCGTCGTTGGCATGACCTCTATGGAGGCTGAATTTTTTGAAAAAGAAAATCAATTCTTTTTAAACTTTCCAGTTTCAAAAAAAAATCTGAAACAAATTTATACAAGTAAACAAGGATGTGATGTGTATGCGTGTAAAACTTTAGGATTAAATACCTTAAAATGCAATCTATGCAAAAAAGACAAATTCATGGACTTTCAGAATGAATAGCGCATCTACTAAAGTAGCTTAGTTTTTTTTTGTAGAACTCATTTTAATGTTTTTGTCCTGAAAATTTACACACTTGTGCATTATGTCTCTAAGTGTATGTATATTTTTCTTCGAAACATGCAAATTTCAATTTTGATCATTTCAAATTTGGCCTCCCTGAAGGCAGAGCTCCATTGAGCATTCTGTGAATATTAGTTGTAGCTGCAGTTGGATAACGTTCTACATATCACAGACGTAATGCCTATATAAGATTATACTACGAATGATCATACTCATAAATATAAATATTGCAACTTAATCGGTGCCCAACTGTAATTTGTTCGTCACACTTGTATGCTTATGAGATGCCACTAGTGAATCTATGCCCCCCCGGGTCTATTCTCTATGATTGAAAACCTCATCAAAAATAGTATTCTTAGTTGTATCGTTTCTTTTAATTTATCTATCTATTAAGAAGCTTGACAACATTCTTGACATGTTAGAGACAAGTTTGTGTCGTGTTTTGTGCACATGTACTAGTGACTTTGTTTGCTGAAAGCACTCCTTTTGGTGCGATAAACCTTATTTCTTTACCGAGGAAAATACTTATTGCTAGATTACTTCACCTCGATTGAGTTCCTAAGGTCCTAAGAAAACTACTCACAAGACAGAGAGAGGATGTCATCTAGCTGCTGCTATGGACGCTAAGGTCCTAGGAAAACTACTCACACACGGTCATGGTAGCAGCATGGTTGATAAAGATGACTCCGGTGATGAATTTCCCCTCCGGCAAGGTGTCGAAACAAGCCTCTAGATTGGACCTCCCCGGAACAGAAACTTGCGGCCGCAAAACAAATCGCGAAAAATGGTACAGAGGGTTTCTCGAATTATAGGATTTATAGGCGAAAGAAATATCAACGTAATGTGGTGCCATGTGGCCCCACATAGCCTGCCCACACGGATGGAGCCTAAGCCACACCACCTGGGCGAGTGGGGGGGCTGGTGTGGCCCCATGGCCCCTCCAAGCACTTTCTGGAATCTTCATAACTTGGAAAAAAAATCATCGTAAATCCCTGTGGTATTTTGAGCTACACATATATTTATTTTCTGAAAAGTCTAAGGGTGTGTTTGGATTTAACCCGAGCTAGCACTACCAATGATTGGGCACGCCAAAAAATTGGCAAAGCCCGCGCCGCCCACGATTCACCCATGATTGGCGTCAAAATCCATGCGAAAGTGAACCGAAAGGATGTGCGAGCGAGGGCGCACCAAAAAATTGGCTTCGTTCCACAGTTGCCCGCTCAGCAGTCAACGCCAATAAATTGGCTGGGCAGGTTTTGGCACTGATCCAAATAGGCCCTAAAACATGTAAAAAACAATTGGCTCTGGGTAGGTTAGTCTAGAAAAATAATAAAAATTTGCCATAAAAGTATACAAAAGTGATATTATAATAGCATGAAACAACAAAAATTATAAACACGTTGAGACATAATCACCGGCAGGCAAATGCGCACACAGTCGGGCAGGCCCCACACACGAAGCTTGTGACAGTGAAACATCCTCTAGTTGCTCGCCCTCTCACCTCCACAACCCATGGCCGGATGGCCATTAGGGTTGGCTAGATGGATGGTCATACGCCGAGTAGGGCGCACGCGCGGCCCCATCTAGCGCGAGTGAAGCACCACTGCTGGGGCCGAAGGATGCTAACAGGGAGACCCGGCTCGCCCATCGGCCGAGGGGACGGTCACAAGCCGAGTCGGGTGTACGTGCGAGCCTAGCTGGCGTGAGCGAAGCAACCTGTCCAGGGCCGAAGGACGCTGATAGGGCGACTCGGATCTCCCGCAGCGCGCGGGGCAGCGCTTGAGACATGGCACGTGGGTGCGATCAAAAACACCATAGGGAGGTGGCCCAGAGGACCATTCAACCAAATATATATTGGGAAACGTAGTAGAAAACAAAGAAAATTCGTCCTATGGATCATACTCCCGAATCACTATGAAGATGCAAACAAGCTTTGATCGAATTGTTACCAACTTCGAGTTGTAGTGGAAGAAGAGTTGGTTAGATCATTGATGAAGTCCCTAGAACCGTTCACGATTGATCCCTCGACCCGAAGACCGAAAGCACGGTCTCTCTGTTGATTTCTAATATACGGTGAACTTTTTATAATATACATTGAACATTAGTTAATATATGGTGAACATTTTTAATATACACACCGAACAAATTTCTAATATAGAATAGAAATTCTGTATATACAATGAAATTTTGTATGTACGAACAAACATCTATAGAAAATTGGTATTTCTAATATATGATGATCTTTTTACTATAGGGTGAACTTTTCTAATACACACCAAACATTATTAGAATGCACAATTGAACAGTTTTTCGGAAAAAAAGGTGATGGAGAAAAATAGAAAACCCATAAAAACCAGAAGCCCGGGGAACAACACATAGAAGAAATGTCAAATAGATGTTCAAGAATTTGAAAAAACAAAAATAAGATCAGAAAAAATCAGAAGAGAAGAAAATAAAATAAAAGGGATAAAAACAGAATATGAAAAACGACCAGAAAATCTACATAGAAAAAAAAAAGGTCTGAAAACTAACCTGGATCGCATGATCCCACCAGACTGCGGCGCCTAGGCCCATCGAGGGCGAGAAGTACCGCCGCCGCCTGCGCCGGCCAGGCTTCGCCTGGTCGCGCCCCGTGGCGGCGGCAGGGAGGAGAGAAGGCGGGAAGGGGGTTTGCTCGGCTGCGGGGGGCGACGCGGGAGGGGAGAGGGATGGTGGTTCTGTGGTTCCACTTGTCTTCTCAGCTCTTCCTTTCTGCTACATTCTGGACAGCTCGCCGCCGCCCGGTTGCCTCACGTTCCGGCCCGCGAGGTTAGCCCAACGCGATGCCAGTGCGTTCCGGGACCGGGACGCCTCGGGGGCGGGCTCGGCCAGGTCCGCGCCCTCCTCCCGCTGTCCATCTAATCTACACGCTGCAGCAGGAACCTCCCCCCGCCTCCGGCGAAGCTCCGGGCGGCTATGAGGAAGCGCTGCGGCCAGATCCTTACTGCAGAAGGACATTGCCGAGGCCGACGATGGCGCTGGCGCTCTGAGGCTGCGAATGGTGCTGTTCCTACATGTGTTGTTCTCGTTTTCAGTTAGTGCATATGCAAATTGGACTCCCAGTTGTTCTGTTTTGTTTAGTTTTTTTACAGGAGAGCGAGAATCCTGAGAAGGCGAATGTAGTGGTGGCTGAGCAGGTGGATGAGTATGTAGATATTAAGGATGAGACCGCTGACTTACCAATCAGTGGAGGCCAAGAATGGTGCTGAGGAAACGAGTGTCTCTGGTAGTTCTTCATCATGATCAGTGATACTGTCGAAGCGACGGTTTCTTCTTTTCCTCTTTGAGAAACACCGTTTATTCATCATCCAGTGGTACCGTCGAACCCACTGTTTATTCTTTCCCTTTTTATCAAACATCGTTTATTCTTCATGAACTAAACTTCCTACTCCCTCCGTCCGGAAATACTTGTCCTAGATACATTGTTTCCCATTTGACTCTGTTTACAGGTTCAGGGTCAGGGAGCTCAGGGGACAGCGCTCCAGAAGCTGGCGATGCTCCTTCTCTGGTGTAGAGGAGGTCGTTCTAACAGTAGGATTTGAGTAGGTGGAGGATGTGAGTACTTATTTCTGGGATGTTCATTTCTGCTTGGATCTAGTTAACTTAGTTCCTAGTGAATGGCTGGCTTTGTGGGTAATCTCATAGCTCAGCTCGACTATGTCTATATAAGTGAAATGTGGAGGGTACCGAGTTATGTTGTAGTTCATCTGGCCTTCTGATCTGAAGGTGGCTTTTGTGCCGATGTGTTTTCTCTAGCACATCTGTTCTGTACATGATTTTATATATGCTTATGGGCGGCGTAATTTTTTTTTTGAAAAGGAGGGTTACGCTCGGCCTCTGTATCAATCGATGCATACAACCATCTTTATTAAATTATTCACAATCTAACGAAGCAGATACATGGATCAACCCAAAGCCACCCTCCTAGCGATCTCAATCCCTGCACCTACAATTCTGATGGAGTGCCCTGGCACATCCATACACACCATTTAATCCGGTGTAACTATGGCATCGGAGTAAGAAAATACTCCCTCCGTCTGAAAATACTTGTCATCAAAATGGATAAAAAGAGATGTATCTAGAACTAAAATACGTCTAGATGCATCCCCTTTTATTCATTTTGATGACAAGTATTTCCGGACGGAGGGAGTATTGAACTCCTGGCTATCATCTTTGTCTGATGAAGTATATGGTTATGAGAATGGTTTAATCTTTTCTCAGAGGTATATGAATGATAAAAATTTCAGTAGCCATGCAAACCTAAGTTGATTGGGACTCTTTTGTCCCTATTTTTTGTTGCAAAATTACTCTTTTGTCCCATTGGCGCTGAAAATTATACCCTTGATTTCAGTTAATGTCTGTTTAAATTTCAACTGGCCTGTTATTATTGGGTAAGAGGACTGTTTGTTCCTGTAATCTTTTCCTAACACATAACTGGAGTGTTAGTAAAACGTGTTTGCTGTGCTGGTGCAAATTTCCGAGGTTTTTTCTAGATTTAAAATAATTGTGAGTTACTTTGCTTGTGTTTGCTGGTGCAACTAATTTTCAGGGATTGCTAATGTTCATCAAGGTGCTTACATGGTCGAAAGGATGGATACAGCTGAGATGTGGTGATCAGTTTTTCCCCCATAAATTGAAATGAAGAATCGGTGCGTGTTCTTGTCTTATGATTCTATACATGCTCGGTGTATATCGGAAATCCAATTCGGCTCTTGGGAGCATATGCTCCTGCCCATAAAAAATGTTTTTCCTAAATGTCAAAAACTTTTGAAAAAAAAATAGATGTGATCATTGTCGCACCGTAACGCTACCTGCAAATTTCCGATATAGTATCTTTTAGCTTCTTATATGAAGATAGGATAGTACTAAAGTACACACATGAGAAGTAGCTTCATTTGTATCACAAAGGAATGGAACTTGTAATCAGCACCGAAACTACAAGTTGCGTATTCAAATTTAAGCACACATTAGGTGTCGCCTGCTGTCAACTTCATCCTGATCTCCTGAAAGTGCAGGTCTGTGACATGTTTGTCTGCTCTGCTCACCACACTAAGTATATGTGTGTGGTATGTTTGTTCTGATAAAGAGCGCTTTTATTAACTCAAAATGATATGTCCGTGTAGCAACGAATTCCGGATAAACCAAATTGTGTGGGGAATAATAGGATGCATCTTAGGATTTATCTGTTGCAATTATCTCTGGCAAAGGCCGAAGGGGAGCCTTGGCGCAGTGGTAAAGCTGCTGCCTTGTGACCATGAGGTCATGGGTTCAAGTCCTGGAAACAGCCTCTTACAGAAATGTAGGGAAAAGCTGCGTACTATAGATCCAAAGTGGTCGGACCCTTCCCTGGACCCTGCGCAAGCGGGAGCTACATGCACCAGGTTGCCCTTTAAAGGTTGAAATTCTCCCGGAAGAAAACAAGAATCGGAAATTCATCATTTTCAGTTCACAAGACCAAACAACAAAACATAACAGTTTATCGATTACATGCTATATGTTGAGCAGCCTGAATGCCTACCCAGACGCTCATTTTAGTATGAACGCGCTGCACAATTATGAGGGTATGTCAACTCTGAATATAACATTTTTTGACAAAGGGTGGATTTTATTACTCAAAATGAAGCATCAAGATAATACAAACATAGTGAGCACACACCTGGCCTCTGCATAGCTAGGATGCACACAGCCAACACTACGGCACACACACAAAATACCACCGGCAAATAGCAAAGTCATATAAGACCAAAGCTATGCACACAGCCAACTCTGAATATAACATGATATATGACTCAAGAGCAACCAAGCGGTACAGAGTTGTGCATGCAGAAACATGTCCATAACAAGCCATACAGTAATTAATTCACATACGTCCAATCAATCTTGACTTTCAGTTTGCTTGTTGCTAGCCGCCTGCATTCATCATCTAGCTCCTGGCTGCAAGACCGGATTTCGAGTTCTTCCAGCGAATGTGGGAGGCCTGCTTCTGGCAGCCTTGTGATGCGTCCACACTGGTTTATCTCCAATCTCTTGAGGGAAGGAAGGGTGTGCAGCCCCTCAGGAAGAACTACTAGAGCAGAACACCAAATGAATTCGAGCTTTTGCAGGGATTTGAGCAGCACAAGCGCTTGCTCTTGCTCATCTGTTAGTCTCGTCACTTTCAAGAAACTAAGTTCTAGTCTTTGTAGGGAGGTGAGGTGCTTGCAGAATGACGTGGTAAGGACAGATGGGTCATCGGTGCAAAGCCTTTCAAGCCGAGGGCACAGCGTTGAAAAGCTCTCCAAACATGGTGGCAAGCCAGTACTGTCTGATACATTCAAACGCACGAGGCTGCCAATGGGTTGCATGCCCTCTAGTACAGTGACGGTGAGCGATTCACAGCCTCTAATCTCCAATCCTTCCAGTGCCGTGCATGAGTGCAGCTGTAGAGATTGCAAACCTTGGATTGAACGTACACTTAACTCTTTAAGGCTGGTGATATCTCTAGGAAAGCAGGGTTGCAGCGTTTCTTGGTAACAGAACCACCCGATGTTAAGCTCCTGAAGTGATGTCGGGAGGAGCCATCTTCCATTCGCTCCCAGGGGTTGATCCTCCTCTCCGAACACAAAAGGACTTCCATTCTCCAGGTCATCACTTCCGTCATCATCCACCAATGATCCCCAAATTTCAAGCTTCTCAAGCGAGGTAAATCCAGAGAAGCAGTCCTTGCCCGAGTTAAACTTTAGGCGAGGGCACTGACCAATAGTCATCTTCTTGAGAGAGGAGACGAGATTTGATGGAATGTGCAAGAGTCCGTCACGAACTAACCAGGTCAATGCCTCATCTTGATTTCCTGATGACACTACTGTTGTTAAGAGACTGTTTTCTTCCTCTTCCATCGGTAACACTACTCTTGTTATATGTGCGCAATATCTTAAACGCAATTCCTCTAGGCCTGGCGCATGCTGCAGCATCAGCGATAGCCACTTCCCCGCTATTCCGCATGAGTCAATACTGAGATTTTTGAGAAATGGGAAGGCATTGAAGTTCACAGCTCTCACATCTTCAAGGGTATACTCTGGCGACATATCCGAAGAGAAAAGTTGTTCACACTTTGTTATATCCAAACTTAATAAAGAGACAAGATGACTGAAACCTTCGAACAGAAAAGACCTTAGATTTCTGCAACCATATATCTCCATCGATTTGAGGTTTCTAAGATTGTGGAATGCCAAAATTTTGTCATCCAGTATCCTCAACTCATCACAAGATTCATCAAAATCATCTCCGTCCTCATCAAATTTCCCAATTTCTAACTTTTCACCAGATGATACCTCCATATACGGAAATCTTGGAACTTCTCTGATGACTACCTTAGAAAAGGTAGTTGAAGGTGAAAGAGGCTTCAACACTTTCAAATGAGGGCAACATTTCACAATCAAATTCCTAAGACCAGGCAGCCATGACCCCTGAATGATTTCAGAATTATCATCGTTCTCAAACAGATCAAACTCCTTTAGTGCTTCACAATCCTCGATCCGTAGTGCTCGTAAGCTAGAGTTCAGAGCCCCCACAGAAATGCTTGAGCATCTCACTAACTTAGGCATGTCCATCAAAACTAGCTCCTCCAGTGAAGGAACCAATACTTCTATTACTTCCAGCATGCTGCTCAACTTCAGCTTTGTAAGAAATGGAAGACTTTCAAGAGATGGAAGTATTCTCCATCTTCGACAACCATCAAGGTGAAGCGTCTGCAAGGAGGTAACTGAGAGATTGTTGGCAAGCCAAGTTGGTGAAGTAGTACCATTATACCCAGATATATGTAGATGCTTTAAGTTCATGTGAGGTTCAAGTCCCTCGAGCACCTCTCTTGCTGTATCCATTTGTGAGAGCTCCTCGTTTTCGTCTGCAGAATATTCAGAGCTAGTGTCACATTCCTTCTGTGACAAGGTATCCTTCCAGGACAAGTGCAGATTTTTCAAGTATTCTTTGCTTCTCAGTCCTGCTCCATAAGCCTCCTCCCGAGTTTTAACACTATCAACTCGAGACACCCCAAGTTGTACAAGCTCGTTCATGCATTGGAGTTGTGATATCTCAAATCCTCTAGAACAAAACCGAACCTTAAAATGATGTAGCTCTTTAAGTGATGTCATTCTACCAATGCTAGCAATGGAAGAGTATACTCCATTTTCTGGAATAAGATGCCGCAGGCTAACTAGATTATTATTACCATCAGGTATAGGATCAGTGTATGAGCCAACATCTAATATTTGAAGATGGTACAACTTGCTCAAAATTTGAGGGGAAGCACCATTCACCTCATCAGGTTCACGTTTTAGATAGCGAAGATGTGCAGGATTTACCAAACTACACATGAAGGAATCAAAATCAGCACATGTTGCAGACATTTGCAGCAGACGCAAGTTCTGGTCCTTCTGGAATATATCAAGGAACAATTTGAAGAAGAAAGAGTCGTAGTGCCCAAATAAAACTAATGTCCTCAATTTCCTCACTGATGCAAATGCATTTCTCAGGTTCTCTTCAAACTTGATATTGCGAGGTATGGTTCCATGCTGTTCTTTGCTATATGCAGAATTGGTCACAATTGACAAGTGACGTATAGTTGGTAACATATTATTACACTGAAGACCATCCATGGTTGCACACTCAGTCCTTGAAACCATCCTTGCAAAATCGTGCATGAGACCAGACATACAATACCAAATTTTACTGCCTAGAAAAAAATCTTCTTCCTCATCTTCATCCCCTTCCTGTTGCTCTCCAATCTGCTGAAAGAATCCCAGGTTCACCAAATTATTCAGACATTCCCATCCTATCTCCTCCAATCTCTTAGTGTGATTCAAAAATCCTTGAGAAATCCAAATATAGACCAGTTCCTTCCGAAGAAACCTATATTTTTCAGAAAATATAGAACAATACGAGAAACATTGTTGTAAATGGTACGGTAGCTCATCATAGCTAAGCTTCAAAGCAGGCATGATGCCCCCATGGAGTCCCAACGATTTCCACTTCTCTTTCTTGAGAATGTTACTCCAATGATCAACGCTAAGATGATCTCTTAACAGTGCCCCTGCAGTTACTGCTGCTAACGGGTTGCCCTTTAACTTCTCTGCTATTTGCATTCCAATAGCTCTTAGATTTCCCGGACCTTTGTAGTCCCCAAAACCAAATGCACATGACTTGAGCAATAACCACATATCATCATTTTCTAAAGCACCTAACTTGATCGGTTCAAGTGTTCTTAACCTTTGTGCAACAGACAAATTTTTGGTTGTGACTAGAATTATATTACCCTTTGCTTGACTTGACATCAAAGGGTACAACAATTTGTTCCATTTATGATAATCAACATTGTCCGAGACATCGTCTAATACAAGCAGAAAGCTCTTCGACTGGTACTCGATATGTTCTTTCAAGATCTCTTGAAGCTTCGCAAAATTGCTAATTCCTTCATACCTTTCTCGAGGAAAAAAGTCTAACATCTCCTTTGTGAGCTTCACTTCATCAAATTTACGGGACACACAAACCCATATCCTGTGGTGAAATTGACTTTTCACGTCTGGATCATTATACACAAATTGAGCGAGAGTTGTCTTTCCAACACCTGCAATGCCTACAATAGGTAGAACATTTACACCACCAGATTGGTTTTCAGTTATTGACTTTTTGATCTTGTTCTTTTCTGCAACTCTGCCATAAACTTCCAGTGGAACAAGACTTGATGTTGTTGGGTGCTGAGCTGAGGTTGTACTCGGGCGGTGATGACTTGAACTTGAAGTAGCGCTAGGTCCATATGGCCCAAGAACTTTACTCAAAGCCCCTTGGATGTCCTGTGACTGTAACTGGCCTGTAATTTTAATTATCCTATTGGAAAACTCAGCCTTGTCCCATTGGGTGTGTGTGTTAGCTGCGGTGGTTTGTGTTGGATCCTCATTTGTTCTCTTTCTTTTTCCGTTGGACGAACTACCAACTTCAACCGACCTCACATTACAAGTCGCATCACCGGTGCTGCAACAAGAAACGGATGGTGGGTCAGTTATCAGAAGAAATGTAGAGCAACAATGGGCTCTCAAGCAGATATATATAAACTTGTAATACAAATGCACTGGTGCAACATACAATTTCCTTTGGGTACCTTGAAGGGTTTGGTGGATGGGCTCCACGTTTCTTCGTACAAGTTACGGAATGCTCTTTCTCCAAATGTTTTTTCATAGATGAAGTCCCGTTTGTCTTCGTTTCGCAATTAAAATCCTTTCTACAGTACTTACATTTGGCTTTTGAACGCTTCCGGTCGACAGTTTCTGTGATGGTAAAGTGTTCCCATACCGAGGACCGTAATTTCCCAACACTGACATTCAGTGTATCGACATGGCCCCTTGATATTTCATCCACTCTTTCAGCTCCACGCATATCGTCAGGCTTGTCACTCGTAACTGTGCCGAAAAGAAATATGGACCAGAAATTAAGATCAAACTACGCCCTCCGTTACTAAATATAATTCCTTTTAGAGATTTCAATATGGACTACATACGGAAATTTCTAAAAATACTTATATTTAGAAACAGAGGGAGTATTAAGTATCATAATAGTTTCGATATAATGGGATTATGCTTACTACCTCCTTCGACTTGCTGTTGGAGCCTGTAGTAGTCCAGTTCGTCGACCACGTCGTCGGCGTCGTAGAGAAGCTCCTTGACACGAGCGAGAGCCCGGGACAGAGGCCTGTTCCCGGCTGCCCTCCCCTTCACAGCAGCCACCACCATGTCGACTCTCTCGACCTCGCGCTGGAGCCTCTCGACGTCGTCGGCAAGACCGACTTGCCGAATCCACTCCTCCATCTTGTCCATCAGGAGCGTTGCAAGGATGGTCTGCACCAGCCATGCAATCGCGGCCTCCACAAAAGAGTCTCCCGCCGGCTCCATCATCAGATCCGGCAGGAGCAGCTCTCGAGATCGAGTCAACGAAGGAAGGAAGGGGAGTTCAGCGTGCGTGTGGAAAGGCCGAAAGGGGAGAGGGAACACCGGACACTACCCACATGGCATTTACTCCATGGACGAGTATGATTTTTCTCCATCGACCAAGAAACAGGTGGGAAGTAACGTCGAGCATTCAATGGTGTATATTGGGCTGATGTGAAAGGTGTATTGGGCCGTCAGGAGCATGTGGACTCCCATATTTAAGCTTTTTGACACTTTCGTTAGCCCATCTTTATCCTCGACGATCCGGCCCAAGGCAACCACAGCAGGGAGCTAGCCTACATCAGCAGTTTACAAGCTATTCTCAAAACAAAACAAAATGCATGCTTCATGCTTGTGTATACAAAATAATCAGTGAAACACATAAATTCAATTCAAGTAGATCAAAAGCCCAGCACAACCCAAACCCTTATTAGTACTAGTACTATTTTTACCACATCCTTGAATATGCACGCCATATAAATAATCCAAATCTGATACACATATCAGATTACAAGTGGAGAGAAATTAAAGTAGAGGATGATACCCAAAACACTCATGCTCCTTTCACACACACACACACACACACACACACACACACACACACACACACACACACACACACACACACACACACACACACACACACACACACACACACACACACACACACACACACACACAAAGACACACGAAAAAACACTCATGCTCGAACAGCCCAACGATCCCTAAGACCCACATGTGTAAATATGGGCACATGTTCTTTTTTTTTATGGGCAGCGGCAGGAGCTCTGCCATTTTCGTTAAAGCAAGGGGGAATACTAGAGGGAAAAGAACCTGAACACACTACACGGAGATGCTCACATATGGGCATTTTTAATTGGTCCCCTAAAAATATTTGAGTATTCGGTGGAGTAAACCTTAGTGGAGTATATTTACTCCACTAAGTTTTGGCTGGACTTAGCTGATCCCTTATATTTAAGGGAATAAATTTTTGTTTTTTATAAACCTTGTAATTCTAGTATAAATAGCAACTACATATTAGCAATCATATAGAAACTAAGCATAAATTTGAATGTTCACGAAATCACGAATATAGTTTACAAACCAAATTATTCAAATGTAAACACGCCAAATGGTTCAAATGTAGCAAATAACATGTGACAAAACAATTAAGACTCGCTAAGACGTAGCCAGTGATGCTCAACAAGATCTTGTTGGAGTTGAGCATGAACTTGACGGTTCTCGATCTTGCAATGCTCCTCAAGGAATGCCAAGATCATGTCTGTATCATACGCTGGCTCAACCGGAGTCCCGTTGGTGATGTACCAAAAGTTCTCAGGCATATCCTTCTCGTCTTCAATGATCATATTATGCAATATGATGCAACAAGTCAGGATCGTCCATAGAACCTTGGAGTTCCAGTACTCGACAGGGCCATGAACAATTGCAAAGTGCTTCTGAATCACACCGAAGGCTCTCTCAACATCTTTCCTAGCAACTTCTTGACATTTGGGAAAGTGAATGTTTTGTTACCTTTTGGACGGGAAATTGTTTTGGCCAAGGTGACCCATGCTAGATAGATGCCATCCGCAAGGTAGTAACCTATCGAGTAGTTGTGCCTGTTGACCGAGTAGTTGCAAGCAGGGGCTTCACCTTTAATAAGCCTAGAAAACATCGGTGATCTCGACAGCACATTCAAGTCATTGTAAGAGCCAGGCAAACCAAAGAATGAATGCCATATCAAAAGATCCTTCGATTCAACTGCCTCAAGAATGATCATTGGATCGTTGCAGTGGCCTTTGTACTGACCCTTCCACCCTGCAGGACAATTCTTCCATGTCCAATGCATACAGTCAAGTGATCCAAGCATCCCTGGCCATCTTCTTGCTCCACCCTCAGTCATCAGCCTCTGAGTATCTTCTTCGGTTGGTGCCCTCAAGTACTCTTGGACAAACACAACGATCACTGCTTTAGCGAACCTTCGAACAACCTCCAAGATTGTGTCTTCACCAATGCGGACATAGTCATCGTTGCATTGGCCGAACACCCATATGCCAAGACTCGAACTGCCGCAATGCTCTTCGTCAGAGGGCTTGGACTTATCTCTCCACATGCATTTATCCGGAGCCTAAACCAATCATCATGTCTCTGAATGGCTTTCGCAATGGTTAGAAAAAGACTTGTGTGCATCTAAAAGCGCCGACAAAAGTACTTCTCCGGATAGGTTGGCTTTGGGTCAAAGTAGTCTCTCATGATCTTCGCATGACCCTCCGCTCTATCACGGTTGATGTTTATGCGGACAAACTAAGACCCACTCCTCGGCCGCCGAACATCATCATTGAAAATCATGACTAAAACGGTGTCAAAGTCATCGTCATCTTCTTCCTCTTCGGATGACGACGAGTCCTCCAAGGCCATCTCACTCAAGCTCTTCATCTACAATTCAAATGGCTAGGTTCGATCCAAATGAATCGGTTCACAAAGAAATAATAAAAAAACTCACCTATGCAATTTGTCAAACACTTGCACTGCGGTGGTGGCGCACCAGCCGGCCGGTGTCGTTCTGACCAAACAGGATGGTGGCGACGAGAGGGAATGGCATGCAGTGTGTGTGTCGGTGTCAAAACCGGCGGATCTCGGGTAGGGGGTCCCGAACTGTGCGTCTAAGGCTAATGGTAACAGGAGGTGGGGGACACAATGTTTACCCAGGTTCGGGCCCTCTCTATGGAGGTAATACCCTACTTCCTGCTTGATTGATCTTGATGATATGAGTATTACAAGAGTTGATCTACCACGAGATCGTAGAGGCTAACCCTAGAAGCTAGACTATGATTATGATTGTTGTTGTCCTACGAACTAAACCCTCCGGTTTATATAGACACCGGAGGAGGCTAGGGTTACATAGAGTCGGTTACAGAGAAGGAAATCTACATATCCGAATTGCCAAGCTTGCCTTCCACGCAAAGGAGAGTCCCACCCGGACACGGGACGAAGTCTTCAATCTTGTATCTTCATAGTCCAACAGTCCGACATAAGCATATAGTCCGGCTGTCTGAGGACCCCCTAATCCAGGACTTCCTCAGTAGCCCCTGAACCAGACTTCAATGACGATGAGTCCGGCGCGCAGATTGTATTCGGCATTGCAAGGCGGGTTCCTTCTCCGAATACTCCAAAGTAGATCTTGAACACAAGAATCGTGTCCGGTTCTGCAAAACAAATTCCACATACCACCATAGAGAGAACAATATTCCACGAGTCTAATATGCTGACAACTTTTACATAGCGTGACATCACGCCGTGGCCCGGTCATTATTTGAACCATTTTTCCCAACCTGGCACTACACGTTTCGCGAGGCGGTTTTATTGGCACGTCTTATCGAAGCAGAGATCGTGTCCCCCTTATCACGGGATTCTCAGCAATACGGGCATGGGTAATCCAACTGTGCCGTTAGTATGACTCCTCGGTTTAGGCAAGTTCCAAATGGCCGCGCGGAGGACGCTTGACATTCTTCCTCTATATAAAGAGGTCAAGACCCGTCCTTTTCTTTCCACGCCCGATCCTTCCCTTCCCCTACCTCGAGTTCCAACACCCAAGGTTCAGTCCAAGCGCCCCGAACCTTAAATCATGTCCGGATCCAACCTTCAAGAACGGTGGATGGCCTCTTCTGTCATAGAGGAGGACATCAAGAAGCTTAGGGAGGCTAGGTATCTGACCGCCGAAATCCTTCACAGGCTTCCTGCTCAAGGGCAGGTTATTCCTACTTCCGAACCTAACGAGAGCGTCGTATTTGTCTCCCACTTCCTCTGAGGGCTAGGCTTCGGTCTTCATCCCTTTGTTAGGGGGCTCATGTTTTATTACGGGATAGACTTTCACGATCTAGCTCCGGATTCCTTCCTTCACATCTCAACATTCATCGTTGTGTGTGAGGCCTTCCTCCGCACTACCCCACACTTCGGCTTATGGCTCAAGACCTTCAATGTGAAGCCGAAGATGATCAACGGCGACACGCGGAGTGTGGAGGCGCTGTAGTAAGCAAAGGTGTCGATGCTTTATGGCCAAAGTGTTCCTTCTCGTAGGTGCCCGACCTATGGCAACGGGAGTGGTTTTATATCACAGCACCCCGACGTACAAAGTGGGCAGCCGCCCCAGCCTTCCTCTCTGCTCCTCCGACACAGCTTGCATCATGGGTCAACAAGGGGCTGGACTGGGGATCGGTTGATGACGTGCGGATATTGCAAAGCCGCATTCATGATCTCATCAAAAGGGACATCAACCTTGTCAAGGTGATCCAAGTAATGTTAGTTCGTCGGGTCCTGCCATGCCAACGTCGATCTCTCCGCATGTGGGAGTTCAACCCGGAAGGACCGTGAACTATTCAACATTTCTTCGGTGTGACACTCGAAGGGATGTATCGATTATTCTTCGGATCACGAATAAAGTGTCCGGACACAGCAGAGGATGCAGGCTTCAACTGCAATCGTCCAGACACCCAGGTAAGTAACTCTGCGACTGAACATGATGTCATTATATTTGTCACAACATTATTCTGAAAAACCACCCTCGGCCAGGACTGGATAAGAAAGGCAGAGAGGATCAGGTGTTCGGCCCCTCTTCCCGAAGATTCATCGGATCCTGTACTAACCAAGATGCTGGCTCGCGCACCTTATCAAGTGCCATTAGGGGAGGACAAGGAGAGGAATAGGGAAGCCAAAAGCGGACTTCATGCTGGAGGTACGTCACGCATCCTAACTGGAAAAGTTAGTATCCCTGTGGTGGAGGATGCACGGGGAGGAGAATCTAGTATCCCCTCTCCCCACGGGAAGAAAAGGACCGCCCCTGAAGATTAGGAAGAAGAGGTCTCCAAACGAGGGAAGAAACCTTCATCAGGGGGCCCTGTCCCGGAGGGCAGCATTGCCACACAGCGCTCATAGGGGTGCAACCGTTAACCGAGCCGTAGGTGAACAAAGTTACTTTAGTAAGCATACCCCGTTCTTTTCTTGAGAACAACAACCGAGACATATGTTTTGCAGTCTGGCTCATAGCCCTTCTCAACAATGTTCGTCCTCGGGGGATCTTCTTGAGGAGATGATGGAGAGCAAAACGCCTCCTCCTACTTCCCTGCCTCATGAGGCGGAAGACCCTGAGGTGTCGTCCCGGAGGATCTCTCCCGATCCACAAAGACCAGAAGGTAACTCTCCGGCCGCCTGAAGTCCGGGGTTCTCAGCTCCTAGAGAGACCAACAGAGAAGGCCCCGGACTGTCCGATATACAACCGGACACATTGACGGGTCTTCTGCAGCAAGCGGCTATCTCAGAGGCACATCGTACCTTAATGGGTATGGTGGTTGAGAGGATTTCATCCGCAAAAAGCAGGTTGGATGAAGCTTTTACGAGCCTGCTAAGAGGCTTTGAGGTACGCAAAGTAATATTTTTTGAATGTACCGTAAACGCAAGGTACACTTTGTATAGACGGTACCCCCTGAGACTCTGGTTGCCATCCGAACGAGGCGAACAGAGGATCATAGTCCCCAGTAATGATGGTGCCCATTTTGTGTGCAGGTGGCTGCGGCTCCAGCGGCTGACCGGACTGCTGAATTTGCTGAACTGAGGCGACAACTTGACGTGGCAGATGCAGACATCACGCTTGTGAACAAGCGGCTTGACGAGGCGCAGGGTATGTATATTTGGTCTGCAAATATTAATAAGAGCATGATGCTAGGATTTATAATATGCCTTGACTGCAGATGGTGATGCCGCCGTGGAGACCCTTCGGGCAGAGTTCGCCCGGGCCAAGGAGCAAGCCAGGAGAAGCAATGCGGCCGCCGTGAAGGCAACTGATAAATTAAAAGCCGAACAGGCTGCTCATCGCCAAAGTGAGGATAAAATAGCCAACATGTCTCTTGAGCTACAAAATGCCGCAAGCCGATATGAGCTTGTCGAAAGGGAGAACCAAACGAAAATGACTGACCTAGAGAAGGCCTTACAAGCAGCAAAGGAAACTTGCTCTGAGATCATAGCGGCTCAGGAGGAGCTTCAGCAAGTTGATGATATCGCGGCTGGGAAGCCCTTTTTATTGCGAACAAAATTCAGCGATCCAAAGTATGCCCCTCTTGACCAACTGTGGAGTTCTTCAGACGCATACTTGGATTTGGCAAAGAGTGTTGCTGACGCGACACAATATTTCAAGGATCAAGAAGATCATGAGGTGGAAAGATTGTTCCGGTCACAGTTCAGTGCTCCAAGGCGTCCGCTGCTGTTGAATGAGGAAATGGCCGAGTGGGCCGAGCTCCATAGGTTATCCGGGCTTGCCATAAAGGCCGTCGTGGATCACCTGTGGCCGAAGGAACCAAGTCCGGATAGTTATTTTGGTTTGGTGCAGTGATTTATTCGTGCTGTGCCGCATATCGACGATGTCAAGAGGTTGGCGTGGATAGAAGGTGCGCGGATGGCCCTTGCCCGTGTGAAGACATATTGGGCGAAGATGGAGGCCACCGATATTGCAACCAGGGGTCCGCCAGGGGGCCGGGATTCGCCCGAGCACTATTTTGAAGAAGTCTTAGAAGGAGCCCATTTAATAGAGGCTCAGTGCTCAAAGAATACCATGTTTGAATGACATGTATCTAGATTGTAAAAACAATGCTTTTGATAATGAAGGCTATATTTATACTTTTGCCCATAAAGTATTGTAATGCCTCCTGGGCGACCGCTTATGTATATATGTATATAACCTGAAAGTTTGCAGTCGTCGGCTTCAGCCCCCTCGCATATAATGCGGGGGGTGTTCGGCAAAGCGCGTAATCACACTTGATCCAATGTCTTGGTCCGTTAAGGAGGTGGTAGCGCGGCAAATGAGGAAACGGACTATATAGCTTTAACACTTTCACTTAGCCATATGAGTTTGACGGTGGGGCTACTATATAGCCCCTGGTATGTCCGCGCTCATCCGAATATGGTGCGTGTACATACATGACCAGGAAACCGGTCCTTCGTTAATGCAGAGGAATCGCGAAGATTCCGCTGAGTCATCGAGTGGTTGACCAGTCTCTCGCTTTATCATGATAGTCAGTTTTCGGCTTTCTCTACTGAGGTGCTCATCCAGATGAACCAGGGCACAATCACAGTAGTTCTCCTGGTGCCACCTTAGCCGACAGTGCGGAACATGAGGTAGCAAAACACGGGAGCCGGGCAAACCCAACTATTGACCAAAGACATGATTCGGAGCTGATGCATATAAGGCCAAACTCGCGATGCCGAACACTCCCGAAGGTATTCGGACTTTACAACATATACTGGGCTCAGTACCGCCCTCGATAATGAGCCCTGAAATTATGGGTATGTGCATTAATCCGGCATGATGAAACAGCGGCTCTGGTGAGGGCATAAATCCCAAAAACCCATTGGCTGCTGCCCTTTGTAACGTCTATTTTGGATCGGCGAATCATAAGCTTGCCAATAACGCCGATATCCCTCTTGGTTATTTTAAGTGTTAGGAGGGTGTGAGGCAACAAGAGACAATAAAAAAAAGGTTTACACATGGTCTTAATCTAAAAAGAAACCTTTGAACGGGGCCCTGTTGCACGTCTGCGCATTTGTCTCCGTTGTGCCGTATCCTGGAAGGGTGTAGTACGATGGTCATCTATAAAGAAAAAAGAAAGAAAACCCAGGTGAAAGAATCTGGTGTGACCGTGCGAAAAGTTGGTTATTCTTAATGAACCATGAGAGTTCAATCTATTGAGTATTAACAGGGTCGAGCCGAACTATGGACCCTTTTACATGCGGGCAGCCCCTAGCACCACATATGGGGGCATATCCATTGATCAAGCTCAGGTTTATCTAGGCTGCTACAACTAGGTGTGCGCCGAATGCGTCTAGCCCTGCCCGTGGTCTCGAAGACCGATGCGTTGCTCGGGTTGGAGAGGCCGTTCAGTGGTTCGGCTGCTAGAGCCGCCACGTGATCTTCCGCACGTAGAGAACGCTCTGTGTTTCCACTTGTTGTGATGACGCCACGTGGACCGGGCATCTTGAGTTTGAGATAAGCGTAATGCGGTACTGCATTGAAACGAGCGAAGGCCGTTCTTCTGAGTAGTGCATGATAGCCGCTTCGGAATGGAGCGATGTTGAAGATTAGTTCTTCACTTCGAAAGTTGTTGGGAGAACCGAATACAACCTCTAATGTTAAAGAGCCCGTGCAGCGGGCCTCTATGCCTGGTATTACTCCTTTAAAGGTAGTACTGCTTTGGTTGATTCTTGATGGGTCTATCCCCATCTTGCGGACAGTGTCCTGATATATCAGATTAAGACTACTACCGCTGTCCATGAGGACTCGGGTGAGATGGTATCCGTCAATTATTGGGTCGAGCACCAAGGCAGCCGAACCTCCGTGCCAGATACTAGTCGTTTGATCCCTGCGATCGAAAGTGATCGGGCAGGCTGACCATGGATTCAATTTGGGGGCGACTGGTTCTACAGCGTATGCACCTCCCCTTTGGTATGTGAGTGGCGTAAATCATGTTTACTGTTTTGACCTCTGGTGGAAATTTTTTCTGTCCCCTAGTGTTCGGCTGGCGAGGTTTGTCCTCGTCTTCACTTGGCGGCTCACTCCCCTTGTGTTAGGCGTTTAACTTGCCGGCCTGCTTGAAGACCCAGCATTCTCTGTTGGTGTGATTTGCAAGTTTCTCGGGGGTGCCATGAATTTGACAGGATCTGTCTAGAATTTTATTTAGGCTGGACAGTCCATCTCTGCTGCCTTTAAATGGCATTTTCCGGTGACCGGTTCTGGAGCCCCTGAATCTGGCGTTTACCATTGTATTGTCTGGGTTGTCTTCATTGTTTTGACGCTTGTTTTTATTGCGTCGCGGTTTTTCATTGCCATCCCTGATTTCGGATGTCCCTGGTGTCGGTGTCAAAACCGGCGGATTTCGGGTAGGGGGTCCCAAACTGTGCGTCTAAGGCTAATGGTAACAGAGGCGGGGGACACAATGTTTACCCAGGTTCGGGCCCTCTTGATGGAGGTAATACCCTACTTCCTGCTTGATTGATCTTGATGATATGAGTATTACAAGAGTTGATCTACCACGAGATCGTAGAGGCTAAACCCTAGGATCTAGCCTATGATTCTGATTGTTCTTGTCCTACGGATTAAACCCTCCGGTTTATATAGACACCGGAGGGGGCTAGGGTTACACAGAGTCGGTTACAGAGAAGGAGATCTACATATCCGAATTGCCAAGCTTGCCTTCCACGCAAAGGAGAGTCCCACCTAGACACGGGACGAAGTCCTCAGTCTTGTATCTTCATAGTCCAACAGTCCGGCCAACGTATATAGTCCGGCTGTCCGAGGACCCCCAAATCCAGGACTCCCTCAGTAGCCCCTGAACCAGGCTTCAATGACAATGAGTCTGACGCGCAGATTGTCTTCGGCATTGCAAGGCAGGTTCCTTCTCCGAATACTCCATAGAAGATCTTGAACATGAGGATCGTGTCCGGCTCTACAAAATAATTTCCACATACCATCGTAGATAGCACAATATTCCACAAATCTACTCTGCTGACAACTCTTCATAGCGTGACATCATGCGACGGCCCGGTCATTATGCGAACCGTTTTTCTCAACCTGCCACCGCACATATCACGAGGCGGTTTTTTTGGCACGTCTTGTCGAAGCAGAGATCGTGTCCCCTTATCACGGGATTCTCATCAATACGGGTGTGGGTAACCCAACTGCGCTATTAACGCGGTGCTTGGGGAATAAGCGAGTTTACCGGGCAAGTGGGAAGGCGCAGGATCCCTGCCGCCTTTATAAGGGGATAAGGACTCCCTTTTTCACCCAGGCCTTCTTCTTCCTCTGTCATCCACTCCCCCTCGCTCGAGCCCCAGCACCCAAGCGTTCGTATTCTCTGCCCACAAAGGCATTCCGAAAATGTACGGATCCGGACCAGGAGGCAAGTGGATGGCCTCTACCGTTCGGGAGAAGGATATCAAGAAGCTTCGGGAGGCCGGGTATCTGGCCAAGAAATTCAGCCACCGTCTTCCGATGGCGGGACAGATCGTCCCTACACCGGAACCCCACGAGAGGGTTGTATTCCTCCCTCATTTTGTTCGCGGGCTAGGGTTTCCCCTCCACCCATTTGTTCACGACATCATGTATTATTACGTGATCAATTTTCATGATCTATCCCCCAATTCCTTCCTCAACATTTTGACATTCATCGTCGTGTGCGAGGCCTTTCTCCGCATCTCGCCACACTTTGGCTTATGGCTGAAGATCTTTAATGTGAAGCCCAAGGTAGTGAGCGGCGAGCATGCCGAGTGCGGAGGCGCCATGGTGAGCAAGATACCCAATGCTACATGGCCAACAGGTAATTTCAATGATTCCATCAAGGAGTGGCAGCAGCAGTGGTTTTACATCACTGAGCCGTGCGGCAAGGAATGGGCCGCTGCTCCGGAATTCAGATCCGGAGCCCCCTTGCGAATTACGTCCTGGCCCAAGAAGGGCCTGAACTAGTCTTCGTCCGATGAACTATCGGTGCTCCAGACGCGTGTCAAGGATATAGAAGACAAGAATATCAAGCTTGTCAATGTAGTCCAGGTGATGTTAGTTCACCGGATTCTACCTTGTCAACATAGGGCTTGCAATTTATGGGAATTCGATCGTGCCAAGCACCAGACCCTACTGGAGCTTTTTGGCTCCTCGCACAAGGACATCTGGAAGGTGCTTTTTAAGTCCGGCAAATCGTGGCCGGACTCCGCCGAGGACCGCGGGTACTAACAATCCCGTCCTGCAAGTTCGGTAAGTCATTGTATGTTGGTAATTCATATATTTTATTCGTATAACCCGAGGGAAATGCTTAATGTGTTTTGCACAACTTTCCTAGGACTGGATGAAGAAGGCGGGGCGGATCTACTGTCCGGCCCCACTGCCAGAAGAACCGTCCGGCCCACTTCTGATGAATATGCTGGTCCCGGCGCCTTACAAGGCGCCGAAGAAGAAGGCCGAGAAGGAGGCCAAAAAGACCAGGGGCGGCCTCCGTCGCCGTGGCGCCTCGGACACAATATCCAAAGACTTCAATGCTCGTTCTTCCTCCGAAGAGGACGAGGAGGAGGAGGGAGACGAATCCCCAGCGGGTGGAAGAAAGAAAAGGATGGCCTCCACATCCTTGGAGGCCGAGTCACCTAAGAGGGGAAAAACTCCTCTTCCGGAGGAGTCCACCGCCGCCGCCGACAGCAGCCCGGAGTGGGATCCCAAGGCCCAGCCCCTGGTGAACTCGTGAGTATATAAAATACGAACACGTTTATGTGTCCAGAATCATCATGGTATAACATTTTAACCTGAGCCATACTTTTTGCAGTCCGGCGAGGTCCCACACTGAACAATCCTCGTCGGAGGATATACTGGGCTTGGATGCTACGGAGAGCGGGACCCCCGAAGGCCCCTTCCCCCAAACATGTGAATGACACCGAGGTTTCGTCCCAGAAGGACCCAGGCCAAGGAGGGGGGGGGGAGATGGTAGAGAGGGCGCCAAGAGGTCAAACTTCAGGGGACGGACACATGGGAGAGAAGGCTTCCATGGACGTTGACGGCAGGGTGAAAGTGCAACTATCCCTAGGTGGTTTTGGTAATTCATAACAAGATATAGCTCATTGAGCTAATGCTATTCCAAGACTATTATTTCAGGAAAGCTTAATGAATGGCATGGCATGGATGATGAAAGTGGACCCCTCAAAATATCAAGGACAAAGGATTGGCTCAAGCTCAAAAGCTCAAGACTCTTCATTTCACATTTTAGTGATCCAAGATCACATTGAGTCTATAGGAAAAGCCAATACTATCAAGGAGGGATGAGGTGTTGCTTAATGAGCCTCTTGCTTCAAGTGCTTAGTGATATGCTCCAAATACCCTCAACTACTTTCTCACATCCTCATATGACCTAAACTTAAAGCAAAATCAGTCACACCGATTCTTTCTATCCGGCGCCACCGAGTTCAGATGTCATAGCCACTGCCACAAACCCTAGGCAAATCGGTCTCACCGATAGGGATCTCGGTCTCACCGAGATGGTATTGTAATCTCTCTGTTTCCCTTCGTAACGTTTCGGTCTAACCGAAGTGAGCGATCGGTCCCACCGAGATTGCAATGTAAACTCTCTGTTTCCCTTTTGTAACATTTCGGTCTCATCAAAAAGAGCAAATCGGTCCCACCGAGTTTACCTGACCAACTCTCTGGTTAGCTAATTACCAAAATCGGTCTCACCAAGATTACGTTATGCCCTAACCCTAACCATATCGGTCCTACCGAGTTGCATGTCGGTCCCACCGAAAATCCTAACGGTCACTAGGTTTACTAAATCGGTCTGACCGAGTTTGTTGATTCGGTCCCACCGAGATTGGTAAATTGTGTGTAACGGTTAGATTTTGTGTGGAGGCTATATATACCCCGCCACCTCCTCTTCATTCATAGAGAGAGCCATCAGAACAAACCTACACTTCCAACTTACCAGTTCTGAGAGAGAACCACCTACTCATGTGTTGTGGCCAAGATATTCCATTCCTACCATATGAATGTTGATCTCTAGCCTTCCCCAAGTTGCTTTCCACTCAAACCTTCTTTCCACTAGATCCAAATCCTATGAGAGAGAGTTGAGTGTTGGGGAGACTATAATTTGAAGCACAAGAGCAAGGAGTTCATCATCAACGCACCATTTGTTACTTCTTGGAGATTGGTGTCTCTTAGATTGGCTAGGTGTCACTTGGGAGCCTCCGACAAGATTGTGGAGTTAAACCAAGGAGTTTGTAAGGGCAAGGAGATCGCCTACTTCGTGAAGATCTACCGCTAGTGAGGCAAGTCCTTCGTGGGCGACAGCCATGGTGGGATAGACAAGGTTGCTTCTTCGTGGACCCTTCTTGGGTGGAGCCCTCCGCGGACTCACGCAGCCGTTACCCTTCGTGGGTTGAGGTCTCCATCAACGTGGATGTACGATAGCACCACCTATCGGAACCACGCCAAAAACATCCGTGTCTCCAACTGGGTTTGAATCCTCCAAACCCTTCCCTTTACTTTGTTGCAAGTTGCATGCTTTAATTTCCGCTGCCTATATACTCTTTGCATGCTTGCTTGATTTGAGTGATGATTGCTTGACTTGTCCAAAGGTTGCTAAAATCTGCCAAACTCTAAAATTGGGAAAAGGTTAAGTTTTTAATTGGTCAAGTAGTCTAATCACCCCCCTCTAGACATACTTCAAGGTCCTACAAGTGGTATCAGAGCCTTGGTCTCCATTTGCGTTGATTCCCATAGCTTTTGGTGGTCATAGCCTTGGTTTCACAACCTAGGAGAGTATGACATCTAGTAAGGGAAATTATCACCGTAGAGGTCCTTACTTTGATGGCACTAATTTTGCTAGTTGGAAACAAAGATGAAAATGCATATTCTTAGACAAAACCCTGCCATTTGGGCTATTATTTGTATTGGCTTGCAAGGTGAATTCTTTCATGGGAGAGAGCCGAACCGTGAAGATAATGCGGAAGAATTGAAGATGCTGTAATACAACGCTCAAGCTTGTGATATCATCTTCAACGGATTGTGCCCCGAAGAATTCAACAAAATTAGCCGTCTTGAGAATGCAAAGGAAATTTGGGACACTTTGATTAATATGCATGAAGGTACCGACTCCGTCAAGGAATCCAAGTTGGATATGCTCCAAAGTCATCTTGACAAGTTCAAAATGAAGGATGGTGAAGGTGTCGCTGAAATGTATTCTAGGCTTGCTCTTATCACAAATGATATTGCCGGCTTAGGGAGTGAAGAGATGACCGACAGATTCAGCATCAAGAAGATCCTAAGAGCATTGGATGGAAAGTATGATACCGTGTGCACATTGATCCAAATGATGCCAAACTACAAAGATCTCAAGCCAACGGAAGTCATTGGAAGAATTGTTGCTCATGAGATGTCACTTAAGTATAAGGAAGAACTTCACAACAAGTCAAGTGGTGCTTACAAAGCCTCATGTGAAGCCCCCACATCATCAAGTGAGAAACAAATCTTCAATGAAGAATTGAGCTTAATGGTGAAGAACTTCAACAAATTCTACAAGAGTAGAAGCAAAGAAAGAAGCTCCAAATCAAGGTCATACAATGACAAAAGATCTTCTAGTCGAGAGCGCAATTGCTACAATTGTGGAAGACCCGGACACTATTCCAATGAGTGTACGACACCCCACAAAAGAAGAGAAGATTCTCCTAAGAGAAGAAGTAGAAGAGAAGAATCACCACCAAGAGAGAGAAGGAGTAGAGATGATCGTTATGAACGAAGACCCTCATGGAGAAGCAAGGATTCGGAAAGGAAGGACAAGTCATCAAGGAGCTACACAAAACGAAGACATCAAGCTCATGTTGGTGAATGGGTATCCGGCTCCGACTCCGACCATCACTCCGAGAGAAGCTATCACTTCGACTCCGAATATACTCAGGATGAAGGTGTTGCCGGTCTAGCACTTGTGTCAACCAACTCCTACGACATATTTGACTCACCAAATGAAGGAATTGGAAGATGCTTCATGGCCAAAGGTCCAAAGGTAACACATCCCGAGTATGTTGATTTCAATAGTGATGAAGATGACTTGCTAGGTGATGATGATTTACTTGTTGACAACTCTAGTGATGAATACTATGATGGAACGTCAATTAAACATGCTAAACAAGATAAAACGAATGACAATGATAAGGAGAAGATTGAGCATCTAACTAAAGAACTAAACACTCTTAAGTTAGCTCATGAAACTATCTTCGAGAATCATCGAGAACTTTTAAGGGCTCATGAGAAGTTATGCTTTGAAAAGCTCAATCTTGAGCAAGAGCATGAGTTCTTAAAGGCAATCAATGATGATCTTCGCAAGAAAAGTTCTTCGTATATTGCCAAGCGTTTACTCTTATCCACTTACATGCCTCAAGTCAAGTCTAGTAACAAGAACAAGAAAGATTCTTCCTCTAGTAGTAACAATGATTATGCTAAATTAAATATTGTTGCTTCTAGTAGTTCACTTGATTCCACTAATGATTCTCTTAGCCAAGTTACACTTGAGCAAGAAAATAGCTTATTGAAGGGAATTATAGAGAAAGGTGTATACAAGAGTCTTGCCGGGAGTAAGCAATTCGAGGAAATTGTACGCAAGAAAGGAAGGCACCGGAAGAATCAAGGTGTTGGTTTTGAACGAAAGTTCAATGCCAATGGAGTTGAGTGGGAAGAAGATCAATACCCCAAGACTAAGTTTGTTCCTCAACAAGAGAAGTATGATCCTACTTCCTTCAAGGGAACACAAACGCAAGATGATCTTCCACCACAAGACCACAAGAACAAAGGCAAGGACAAGCTTCAAGAGGAGATTGATGCATTTGAAGAAGCACCCAAGGCCTTGGTCAAGTGGGTTCCCAAGACTACGTCAAGTTCTACTTCATCAAGTACAACTACAACTCCAAGGATTCCCATCAAGATGCTGTGGATCCCGAAGAAGAAGAACTAGAGAGTTCTTGAGGGTGACTCCGCCAACATTCTTCACTCATATCATTATGGCAAGAACAAGTGCAATCAACTTCCACATCTTGCACTAGTTCAAGGAGTCACAAACCCTCATGTTGGTAAGGCAAGGGACAAGGTAACCTAATGATTTCATGGACATCATCTTGTGTGTGCATCACTCTATGTCTATGGATATTCTTGTTTGTTCCTTGTGGGACTAACCCATGTAGGTATGTTGAAAGTGCAACTCACTCCAAAGGATTGCTCCAAATGATCTACACCAACATTGAGCATTCACATCTTCAACACCTACATGAAGTCATCATCGACAAAACCCGAGGTTAGTTCATTCCTCTAAAAGGGGATCTCACATCTAGGGGGATCTTAACTCTAAGAATTGAGTCAAAGCAACTCTAATGGTGTGAACACATCAATGCATTATGTAAAAGTGGTAACCCCACTTGAGCTTAAACGATGAGTATGACCTATGATCAAATGTTCTCATTTGACTCCTAAGTCAATATACTCATATATAGATGACCTAGTCATCGCCAATTGTTTGATAGATGCTAGATTTGGTTGTGCATGCTTTGCCACATATTTCATTTGTCATTTTATTGTGTGAGCATGTTGGTTGCATATTTTAATCATTCGAGGACATCCACTTGTTGTTTTGATTGATTGGTTTCTATTTGTTTGGCCAAGTGGATGGACAAGAATGCCTAAGAACCTTCTCTAGCTATCTATGCTTTTCTCGTCTCAAACTCTATTCATGCTACATCATAAAATTTGATCAAGTCAGATTCGAACCACTCTGTGTGAGGAGCACTCGGAGTCCCTGATTCATCAGAGACTTAAACTTCCAAAACTTCTTTGTGATTCTTGGTCTGACCGATTCCTCCTTTTCGATCCCACCGAGATCACTAAGTCAATCTAGGTTTTCAATCTTGGTGCAGCCGATTTGAACTTTTCGGTCCCACCGAGTTGCAGTAACTGTATACAGTTATGCATATCGGTGTCACCAAGTTGTTCCACTCGGTCACACCGACAGGGTCGGGCTATATATAGTCACGGGCAAAAATTTGGAAATTCCTCCAAACCCCATCGCCCGCGCATTGCTCACTCTGCCTCCAGGGTCTCCAGATCGTCTCCTCGTCGCCAACCGCCTCCTGTCGCTGGTCTCCACCGCCGTCAACGGATTTCACCCCCGCCGTTGCCGCTGTAGCGAGTTCATCGCCGAGCTAGGGTATGGACTCGATCACAGTGCTATCTTCGTCTGATTCCTAGCACATTGTGTTCATCATGTATCTTGCCACAATTGAAACACTCCTATCCAGTCAATATGATCCTTAGGATAGATGTGATTTAAGAATTTAGGGTTAGGTTTCCGCCGAAACCATCTCGGACCCACCGAGTTGAAAAACTCGGTCCCATGCCATTGCACTAGTAACTCTCAGTCTGACCAAGAATTACAAATCGGTGTGACCGATTTTAGAACTTTGTGAAACCCTAGCAGTCTCGGTGCCACCGAACTGTGACTCGGTCTGACCGAGCTCACTAGTTTAGGATCCAAAACTGCTTCGGTATCACCGAGTTTGAAAGTCGGTAGATCCGAAATGCTTTCTGTGCAAACTAAAACTAAGTTTTTGAATCATTCTTTTGCAAAAATCTCTGCATTTTGTGATGCTCATCCATTCTATCTCATCTATAACTATTCATAGGGTCAGCAGTCAGTGATTTTCAGCATGTCAGACCAAAGTGATAATCAGAACAAGTCAGCAGAGCAGATTCACATGAGTGAGGGCACTAGTCCCTCTAGCAGCTCAGATGAAGGGAGCAGAAGAACTCCAAGCAACTTGCCCAAAGCAGCCACAAGAGCAAGAAGGAAGAGAACCTCAGACTCTGAGGATGAGGTTTATGTGGCTGTTGAAGATGAGGCTACTTCCAAGAAGGTAGAGCTCAAAAAGGTGCACAGCTCAAATGCAGTAAAGCCAGGCATGAAGATCAAAAGGCCTTCAGGAAGACATGCAGGAGAGGAAGGGCAAGACAACCACTAATGCATTTGCCAGAGTGCCTAGAGCTCAGAGGTCAGCTGTTGGGCCTGTGACAGACACTAGAGCCACATCATCTGCACCAGCAAGAGCTTCTACAGCTCCAGGACAACCAACTCCAGCACCAACTCCTCTAGCTCCCTCTACATCAACTGAAGCCTTCATTCTTGGAGTTACCCATACACCACCACCACTTGAAGACCAAGCCTGAGAGTCGATCTAGCACTATGCATTTTTATGAACTTTTTGGTAACTTGTTGCCAAAGGGGGAGAAAAATGTATAGATCATAGGCTTCGAGAGAGAGTGTGTTGGTTCTTTTGTTCTCTCTTGTCTTCTTGGTTAAACTTTGTTTGCTTTTGATTGCTTGAGATACTATGAAATTACCTGTGAGACATTGATGATCATGTGTTTGATCATAAGCTACACTTATGCCTGTTTGATGATATTATCTTACCTATCCTTATATGATCATTCACTTTGCTTGGTGATGAGTGCATGTATTCAATCTTTATTATTTTGAGCGCTCCACCAAGATGTATGTGACATGGAAGAGTAACCCATGAGCCTAATTCCTTGTGCATTTGCAGTCCAAAGCAAATCTTAAACTATGCACAAATTTAGGGGGAGCTCTTGCTTATCACATACTTCTCAAAGCGATGATGTTTTACAATCTTATTATCTTATGTCGAAGCTTTAATCTATATTTGTCATCAATTACCAAAAAGGGGGAGATTGAAAGGGCAACTATCCCTAGGTGGTTTTGGTAATTCATAACAACATATAGCTCATTGAGCTAATGCTATTCCAAGACTATTATTTCAGGAAAGCTCAATGAATGACATGGCATGGATGATGAAAGTAGACCCCTCAAAATATCAAGGACAAAGGATTGGCTCAAGCTCAAAAGCTCAAGACTCTTCATTTTACATTTTAGTGATCCAAGATCACATTGAGTCTATAGGAAAAGGCAATACTATCAAGGAGGGATGAGGTGTTGCTTAATGAGCCTCTTGCTTCAAGTGCTTAGTGATATGCTCCAAATACCCTCAACTACTTTCTCACATCCTCATATGACCAAAACGTAAAGCCAAAATCGGTCACACTGATTCTTTCTATCCGGCGCCACCGAGTTCAGATGTCATAGCCACTGCCACAAACCCTAGGCAAATTGGTCTCACCGATAGGGATCTCGGTCTCACCGAGATGGGATTGTAATCTCTTTGTTTCCCTTCGTAACGTTTCGGTCTAACCGAAGTGAGCGATCGGTCCCACCGAGATTGCAATGTAAACTCTCTGTTTCCCTTTTGTAACATTTCGGTCTCATCGAAAAGAGCAAATTGGTCCCATGAGTTTACCTGACCAACTCTCTAGTTAGCTAATTACCAAAATCGGTCTCACTGAGTTTGTGTAATCGGTCTCACCGAGATTACGTTATGCCCTAACCCTAACCATATCGGTCCTACCGAGTTGCATGTCGGTCCCACCGAAAATCCTAACGGTCACTAGGTTTACTAAATCGGTCTGACCGAGTTTGTTGATTCGGTCCCACCGAGATTGGTAAATTGTGTCTAACGGTTAGATTTGGTGTGGAGGCTATATATACTCCTCCACCTCCTCTTCATTCATAGAGAGAGCCATCAGAACAAACCTACACTTCCAACTTACCAGTTCTGAGAGAGAACCACCTACTCATGTGTTGAGGCCAAGATATTCCATTCCTACCATATGAATCTTGATCTCTACCCTTCCCCAAGTTGCTTTCCACTCAAATCTTCTTTCCACCAGATCCAAATCCTATGAGAGAGAGTTGAGTGTTGGGGAGACTATCATTTGAAGCACAAGAGCAAGGAGTTCATCATCAACGCAACATTTGTTACTTCTTGGAGAGTGGTGTCTCCTAGATTGGCTAGGTGTCACTTGGGAGCCTCCGAAAAGATTGTGGAGTTGAACCAAGGAGTTTGTAAGGGCAAGGAGATCGCCTACTTCGTGAAGATCTACCGCTAGTGAGGCAAGTCCTTCATGGGCGACGCCCATGGTGGGATATACAAGGTTGCTTCTTCGTGGACCCTTATTGGGTGGAGCCCTCCGTGGACTCGCGCAACCGTTACCCTTCGTGGGTTGAAGTCTCCATCAATGTGGATGTATGATAGCACCACCTATCGGAATCATGCCAAAAACATCCGTGTCTCCAACTACGTTTGAATCCTCCAAACCCTTCCCTTTACTTTCTTGCAAGTTGCATGCTTTAATTTTCGTTGCCTATATACTCTTTGCATGCTTGCTTGATTTGTGATGATTGCTTGACTTGTCCAAAGGTTGCTAAAATCTGCGAAACTCTAAAATTGGGAAACGGTTAAGTTTTTAATTGGTCAAGTAGTCTAATCACCCCCCTGTAGACATACTTCAAGGTCCTACACGGGGCCTGTCCTGAATTCGGCCCCCAGCCGGACGCAATTCCGGAGACCAATACGGCTCCAAAACCAGGCAGGCGGCCTCCCTCGGCTGGAAGGGGTGTGCCTGTTCCACCGGCAACCTCTGTCCAACCAGAGGTGCCAGATACTTTGCTGGCGGCGCTGAAGAGCGCCTCCATCATCGATGAACACAGTGCCCTTATGGGTGTAGTGATTGAGAAGGTTCAGTCCACTGAGAGTGGACTGAATGAAGCCTGCATCAGCCTTAGAACGGGCTTTGCGGTATGTTTTGTGAGGTTTCGAAGAGTGTCATAGTATAGATAGTAGCCCCTGATACGCTGTTCGGTGAAAGAAAGAACTAGACAGAGGATCAAATTTATGTTCGTAGGAGACTCACTTGATGAAATCTATCTCTCTTCTTTTATAAGCAGACGTCTATAGCGACTACCGCCACTCACACTGCGGAGGTCTCCGGGCTGAATCAGAGTCTGGAGCGGGCCAAGGAAGAACTTGGCCAGTTGAAAAGGCAGTTGGAGGATAAACAAGGTATGCACAAACCTTGCTTGCGTTCAATGCGAATGAATTTTCAGTATGATAAAAATATATTTCATGATTTGCTCTAGGGGCGATGACCGAAGTCAAGGATCTTAAGAAGGCTGTGGTCGAGGCTGAGAAAAAGGCCGTCGCAGAGCAGGCTCTTCATGAGAAGCACGAGGCCAGGGTTATTGAAGCTGAGCAAGAGCTTCAAGAGGCCGTGAAGAAGTGCGAGACCTTGGAGCAGAGTTTAGCAGAGAAAGAATCTGAACTCAGCAAGGCTCATCAGGCTGCACGCGATGCCCGGGGGGAAACCCAAGGCGCATGATGACCCACAAGTGTAGGGGATCTATCGTAGTCGTTTCGATAAGTAAGAGTGTCGAACCCAACGAGGAGCAGAAGGAAATGATAAGCGGTTTTCAGTAAGGTTTTCTCTGCAAGCACTGAAATTGTAGGTAATAGATAGTTTTGTGAAAGGTAAATAGTAACAAGCACCAAGTAAATAAAGTAAATAAAGTGCAACAAGGTGGCCCAATCCTTTATGTAGCAAATGATAAGCCTGGACAAATTCTAATAATGAGAAAGGAGCTCCCGAGGACACATTGGGAATTATTGTCAAGCTAGTTTTCATCACGCTTAAATGATTCGCGTTCAGTACTTTGATAATTGGATATGTGGGTGGACCGGTACTTGGGTACTGCCCTTACTTGGACAAGCATCCCACTTATGATTAACCCCTATTGCAAGCATCTGCAACTACAACAAAAGTATTAAGGTAAACCTAACCATAGCATGAAACATATGGATCCAAATCAGCCCCTAATGAAGCAACGCATAAACTAGGGTTTAAGCTTCTGTCACTCTAGCAACCCATCATCTACTTATTACTTTCCTATGCCCTCCTCTAGGCCCAATAATGGTGAAGTGTCATGTAGTCGACGTTCACATGACACCACTAGAGGAGAAGACAACATACATCTCATCAAAATATCGAACAAATACCAAATTCACATGACTACTAATAGCAGGACTTCACCCATGTCCTCAGGAACAAATGTAACTACTCACAAAGCATATTCATGTTCATAATCATAGGTGTAATAATATGCATTAAGGATCTGAACATATGATCTTCCACCAAGTAAACCAATAAGTATCAACTACAAGGAGTAATCAACACTAGTAGCAACCCATAGGTACCAATTTGTGGTTTTGGATACAAGATTGGATACAAGAGATGAACTAGGGTTTGAGAGGAGATGGTGCTGGTGAAGATGTTGATGGAGATTGACGCCCTCCCGATGAGAGGATCATTGGTGATGACGTTGGTGATGATTTCCCCCTTCCGGAGGGAAGTGTCCCCAGCAGATCAGCTCTGCCAGAGCCCTAGATTGGTTCAGCGGCGGAGTTTCATCCCGTAAGCTTGCCCTAGATTTTTTCCAGGGTAAAAGTGATGATATAGCAGAAGATGGTCGCCGGAAGCCCACCAGGGGGCCCAGGAGATAAGGGGGCGCACCCTATAGGGGGGGCGCCCCCCTATCTCCTGGACAGGGTGTGGGCCCCCTGGCTATTTCTTTCGCTCAGAAATTCTTATAGATCCCAAAAAGTTGTTTCGTGGAGTTTCAGGACTTTTGGATTTGTGCAGAATAGGTTTCCAACGTTTGCTCCTTTTCCAGCCAGAATTCCAGCTGCCGGCATTCCCCCTCTTCATGGTAAATCTTGTAAAATAAGAGAGAATAGCCATAAGTAATGAGATATATTGTGTAATAACAGCCCATAATGCAATAAATATTGATATAAAAGCATGATGCAAAATGGACGTATCAACTCCCCCAAGCTTAGACCTCGCTTGTCCTCAAGCGGAAGCCGAAATCGAAAAATATGTCCACATGTTTAGAGATAGAGGTGTCGATAAAAGTAAAATACGGACATGAGTGCATCATGATCATTCTAATAACAGCAACATATATAGATTTTGTCATATGATTTCCTATGCTTAAGTAACAAGCAATTCACAATGTCAATTATGGTTCAGAAACTTCATTGGGAACTAACAAACTATAATATCAGTCATTGAAGCAATTGCAATTTATCGTAACATGAGAAAGAGTCAATAAAAGAGCTTTTCAGCAAGTTCACATACTCAACTATCTCGTAGTCCTCTACAGTTGCTAACACTCACGCGGTACTTTATGGTTATGGAGTTTCAGCCGGACACTGAGAAAGATAGGGGCTTATTGTGTTGCCTCCCAACGTATTCACCTTTGGGTGATGTCAACAATAATAGCCCATGCTAACGAACATCCAATTGGATACACGAAGAGCTTGCCAAAGGATAAAATGAAAAAGGGAAAGGTGGAGATCACCTTGACTCTAGCGCAATATAAAAGCATAAAGTAAAAACATGAAGTAAAAGATAGGCCCTTCGCAGAGGGAAGCAGAGGTTGTCATGCGCTTTTAGGGTTGATGCATAAAATCTTAATGCAAGAGAACGTCACTTTATATTGCCCCTTGTGTGTGGACCTTTATTATGCAGTCCGTCGCTTTTATTACTTCCACAACAAGTTCGTACAAAGCTTATTTTCTCTGCACTAATAAATCATACATAATTAGAGAGCAATTTTTATTGCTTGCACCGATGACAACTTACTTGGAGGATCTTACTCAATCCATAGGTAGATATGGTGGACCCTCATGGCAAGACTGGGTTTAAGGGTATTTGGAAGCACAAGTAGTATTTCTACTTGGTGCTAGGAATTTGGCTAGCATGAGGGGGGAAGGCAAGCTCAACATGTTCAGAAGGTCAATGACAACATACTTTAATTGGGACGTGAGAAAACATAAACCATTACGTTGTCTTCCTTGTCCACCGTCAAATCTTTTAGCGTGTCATACTTAATGAGTGCTCACAATCATAAAAGATGTCCAAGATAGTGTATTTATATGCGAACCTCTCTTCCCTTATTACTTCCTATTAATTGCAACGATGACCAAAACTACGTTCATCAACTCCCAACAAATTTTATGCCTCATACTTTCTATGTGTGAAGTTATCACTAACCATAAGATCAATATGAACTCTTTTATTCTTTCTACTTTCTCAAGATCATAGCACATAGCAAAGCCCTTGACTCAACACTAATCTTTATTATTGATAGCTTGCGGACTCAAATACAAAAAGAGATCACAAAGCAAAACTCAAACTACTTGATATCAAAACTTCAATCTACTAGATCAAGATACTACTAAAAGGATTGAACTAAATAAAGCAATAAAGATAGGAGTGTGATGGTGATACGATACCGGGGCACCTCCCCCAAGCTTGGCAGTTGCCAAGGGGAGTGCCCATACCCATGTGATTAGGTCCTCGGAGGTGATGGAGGTGGTGATGATGACGGTGGAGTTGTTGCATTTTTCTTCTCTAGCTTGCGTCTGAGGCTAACATTTTCCTCCCTTAGATCCTCATTCTCGAGCTCAAGTTTCATTATGTTTTTGCATAGTGCTACCTTGCTGTCCTGCAAAAAACGTGGTGGGATAGATTGAACCTTAGGAAGGCTTGACTTCTTGAACTCCACATGCATATCACCAGGTTGAGGTAGTGGATCGTCCTCTTCATCGGAGCTAGTCTCCTCCTTCCCTTTTGGATCATAGTCTTCTTCTTCCTCCGTGGTCCAGCCATAATGTTCCACACCCCCATATACTTTTGGGTTTGTGGTATAATCAGCCATGTAGCTCTCCCCCTCCGAATCTTGGGACGACATCTTGTTCCAAATCTGCAACAGGAACAGCTCGAAACGAAAACAGAGGATATTTGCATGATACGGTGGTCAAAACCTTCGGGAGTATATATAATGAATTTTGACCGACCAAAATACGTAACATACAAGAAAACAGAGTCCGGGAGGCACACGAGGTGCCCACGAGACAGGGGGGCGCGCCCTACAGGGGGGGGGGGCGCCCTCCACTCTCGTGGGATCCTTGTGTCCCTTTCGGACTACTTCTTTCTTCCTAAAATTCTTAAATATTCCAAAACTGATAAAAAATGCCATTGGAGTTGTTTTGGAGTCGGTTTACTTACCGTACCACATACCTATGCCTTTTCGGAGTCTGGAACGTTCTGGAAAGTGTCCCTTATGTATTCCTCAGGGGTTACGGTTTCAATAATATTAGTTTCAACATTGATAGGATTACCTGAAATATAATGTTTAATTCTTTGACCGTTTACCACCCTCGGATTTGTGCCTTCAAAGTTGTTGATTTTTATGGCACCAGAACGATAGACCTCCTCGATAACGTAGGGACCTTCCCATTTTGAGAGAAGTTTTCCTGCAAAAAATCTTAAACGAGAGTTGAATAATAACACATAATCTCCTACGTTAAACGCACGCTTTTGTATCCTCTTATCATGCCAGCATTTGAATTTTTCTTTGAAAAGCTTGGCATTCTCATAGGCTTGGGTTCTCCATTCATCAAGTGAGCTAATATCAAATAACCTCTTCTCACCGGCAAGTTTGAAGTCATAATTGAGCTATTTAATAGCCTAATATGCTTTATGTTCAAGTTCAAGTGGTAAATGACATGCTTTTCCATAAACCATTTTATACGGAGACATACCCATAGGATTTTTGTATGCAGTTCTATAGGCCCATAATGCATCGTCAAGTTTTTTGGACCAATTCTTTCTAGATCTATTCACAGTCTTTTGCAAAATTAATTTGAGCTCTCTATTGCTCAACTCTACTTGACCACTAGACTACGGATGATAAGGAGATGCTATTCTATGATTGACATCATACTTAGCAAGCATCTTACGAAAAGCACCATGAATGAAATGTGAACCACCATCAGTCATAAGATATCTAGGGACTCCAAACCTCGAGAAAATAACTTCTTTAAGCATTTTAATAGAAGTGTTATGATCAACACTACTAGTTGGAATAGCTTCTACCCACTTAGTAACGTAATCAACAACAACTAAAATATGTGTATAACCATTAGAGGTAGGAAAAGGTCCCATATAATCAAAGCCCCAAACATCAAACGGTTCAATAACAAGAGAATAATTCATAGGCATTTCTTGACGTCTACTAATGTTACCTATTCTTTGACATTCATCACAAGATAAGACAAACTTACGAGCATCTTTGAAGAGAGTAGGCCAATAAAAACCAGATTGTAGTACCTTGTGTGCAGTTCTATCTCCAGCGTGGTGTCCTCCATAAGATTCAGAGTGACACTTGCGTAGGATCTGTTCCTGTTCATGCTCAGGCACACAACATCTAATAACACCATCTACTCCTTCTTTATAAAGGTGTGGATCATCCTGTTGGAAATATGCCCTAGAGGCAATAATAAATTAGTTATTATTATATTTCCTTGTTCATGATAATCGTTTATTACCCATGCTATAATTGTATTGATAGGAAACTCAGATGCATGTGTGGATACATAGACAACACCATGTCCCTAGTAAGCCTCTAGTTGACTAGCTCGTTGATCAATAGATGGTTACGGTTTCCTGACCATGGACATTGGATGTCGTTGATAATGAGATCACATCATTAGGAGAATGATGTGATGGACAAGACCCAATCCTGAGCCTAGCACAAAGATCGTGTAGTTCGTATGCTAAAGCTTTTCTAATGTCAAGTATCATTTCCTCAGACAATGAGATTGTGCAACTCCCGGATACTGTAGGAATGCTTTGGGTGTACCAAACGTCACAACGTAACTGGGTGGCTATAAAGGTGCACTACGGGTACTCCAAAAGTGTCTGTTGGGTTGGCACGAATCGAGACTGGGATTTGTCACTCCGTGCAACGGAGAGGTATCTCTGGGCCCACTCAGTAGGACATCATCATAATGTGCACAATGTGACCAAGGGGTTGATCACGGGATGATGTGTTACAGAACGAGTAAAGAGACTTGCCGGTAACGAGATTGAACAAGGTATCGGGATACCGACGATCGAATCTCGGGCAAGTATAATACCGCTAGACAAAGGGAATTGTATACGGGATTGATTGAATCCTCGACATCGTGGTTCATCCGATGAGATCATCGTGGAACATGTGGGAGCCAACATGGGTATCCAGATCCCGCTGTTGGTTATTGACCGGAGAAAGTCTCGGTCATGTCTGCATGATTCCCGAACCCGTAGGGTCTACACACTTAAGGTTCGATGACGCTAGGGTTATAGGGAATAGATATATGTGGTTACCGAATGTTGTTCGGAGTCCTGGATGAGATCCCGGACGTCACGAGGGGTTCCGGAATGGTCCGGAGGTAAAGATTTATATATGGGAAGTCCTGTTTTGGTCACCGGAAAAGTTTCGGGTGTTATCGGTAACGTACCGGGACCACCGGGAGGGTCCCGGGGGTCCACCAAGTGGGGCCACTGGCCCCAGAGGGCAGCATGGGCCAAGTGTGGGAGGGGACCAGCCCCAGGTGGGCTGGTGCGCCCCCCCACAAGGGCCCAAGGCACCTAGGGTTTGGGGAGGGGGTGCTTCCACCTTACTTGGGGGGCAAGTTTCCCCCTCTCCCCCCTTGGCCGCAACCTAGATGGGTTTTGGGGGCAGCCGCACCCCTTGGGGTGGGAACCCTAGGGGAGGTGCAGCCCCCTCCCTCTCCCCTATATATACTTGAGGTATTTGGGGCTGCAAACACATGAGTTTGACCTCTCCCTGGCGCAGCCCTACCTCTCTCCCTCCTCCTCTCCCGCGGTGCTTGGCGAAGCCCTGCAGGATTGCCACGCTCCTCCACCACTACCACACCGTTGTGCTGCTGATGGACGGAGTCTTCCCCAACCTCTCCCTCTCTTCTTGCTGGATCAAGGCATGGGAGACGTCACCGGGCTGTACGTGTGTTGAACGCGGAGGTGCCATCCGTTCGGCACTAGGATCTCCGGTGATTTGAATCAGGATGAGTACGACTCCTTCAACCCCGTTCTCTTGAACGCTTCCGCTTAGAGATCTACAAGGGTATGTAGATGCACTCTCCTCTCTCTTGTTGCTGCTCTCTCCATAGATAGATCTTGGTGACTCGTAGGAAATTTTTTGAATTTCTGCTATGTTCCCCAACAGTGGCATCATGAGCTAGGTCTATTGCGTAGATGCTTTGCACGAGTAGAACACAAAGTAGTTGTGGGCGTTGATTTTGTTCAATATGCTTACCGTTACTAGTCCAATCTTGTTTCGATGGTATTGTGGGATGAAGTGGCCCGGACCGACCTTACACGTACTCTTACGTGAGACAGGTTCCACCGACTGACATGCACTTGGTGCATAAGGTGGCTAGCAGGTGCCAGTCTCTCCCACTTTAGTCGGAATGGATTCGATGAAAAGGGTCCTTATGAAGGGTAAGTAGCAATTGGCATATCACGTCGTGGTTTTGCGTAGGTAAGAAACGTTCTTGCTAGAAACCCATAGCAGCCACGTAAAACAAGCAAACAACAATTAGAGGACATCTAACTTGTTTTTGCAGGGTATGCTATGTGATGTGATATGGCCAAAAAGAATGTGATGAATGATATGTGATGTATGAGATTGATCATGTTCTTGTAATAGGAATCACGACTTGCATGTCGATGAGTATGACAACCGGCAGGAGCCATAGGAGTTGTCTTAATTTATTGTATGACCTGCGTGTCATTGAACAACGCCATGTAATTACTTTACTTTATTGCTAACCGGTAGCCATAGTAGTAGAAGTAATAAGTTGGCGAGACAACTTCATGGAGACACGATGATGGAGATCATGATGATGGAGATCATGGTGTCATGCCGGTGACGATGATGATCATGGAGCCCCGAAGATGGAGATCAAAAGGAGCAAAATGATATTGGCCATATCATGTCACTTTTTGATTGCATGTGATGTTTATCATGTTTATGCATCTTATTTGCTTAAGAACGACGGTAGTAAATAAGATGATCCCTCATAATAATTTCAAGAAAGTGTTCCCCCTAACTGTGCACCGTTGCGAAAGTTCATCGTTTCGAAGCACCACGTGATGATCGGGTGTGATAGATTCTAACATTCACATACAATGGGTGTAAGCCAGATTTACACACGCGAAACACTTAGGTTAACTTGACGAGCCTAGCATGTACAGACATGGCCTCGAAACACAAGAGACCGAAAGGTCGAGCATGAGTCGTATGGTGGATACGATCAACATGAAGATGTTCACCGATGATGACTAGTCCGTCTCACGTGATGATCGGACACGGCCTAGTTGACTCGGATCATGTAATCACTTAGATGACTAGAGGGATGTCTATCTAAGTGGGAGTTCATTAGATGAACTTAATTATCCTGAACATAGTCAAAAACCCTTTGCAAATTATGTCAGAGCTCGCGCTTTAGTTCTACTGTTTTAGATATGTTCCTAGAGAAAATATAGTTGAAAGTTGACAGTAGCAATTATGCGGACAGTAGAAGGCTTATGTCCTTAATGCACCGCTCGGTGTGCTGAACCTCGAACGTCGTTTGTGGATGTTGCGAACATCTGACATACACGTTTTGATGACTACGTGGTAGTTCAGTGGGGAATGTTAAACGGTTTAGAACTGAGGCACCGAAGACGTTTTTGAAACGTCACGGAACATATGAGATGTTCCGAGGGCTGAAATTGGGATTTCAGGCTCGTGTCTACGTTAAAGAGGTATAAGACTTCCGACGAGCTTTCTAGCCTAAAAACTAAGGGAGAAGATCTCAATCGTTGAGCTTGTACTCAGATTTTCTGGGTACAACAATCACTTGAATCGAGTGGGAGTTAATCTTCCAGATGAGATAGTGATGTTTCCCCAAATACATTGCCACCAAGCTACTAGAGCTTCATGGTGAACTATAACATAACATGGATAGATATGATGATCCTTGAGCTATTCGCAATGTTCGACACCATGAATGTAGAAATCAAGAAGGAGCATCAATTGTTGATGGTTAGTGAAACCACTAGTTTCAAGAAGGGCAAGGGCAAAAAGGGGTACTTCATGAAACGGCAAATCAGTTGCTGCTCTAGTGAAGAAACCCAAGGTTGAACCCAAACCCGAGACTAAGTGCTTCTGTAATGAGAGGAACGGACACTGAAGCAGAACCACCATAGATACTTGGTAGATAAGAAGGTAGGCAAGGTCGATAGAAGTATATTGGATATACATTATGTTAATGTGTAGTTTACTAGTACTCCTAGTAGCACCAGGGTATTAGATACCAGTTCGGTTTCTAAGTGTTAGTAACTCAAAATAAAAGCTACAGAATAAACGGAGACTAGCTAAAGGTGAGCTAACGATATGTGTTGGAAGTGTTTCCAAGGTTGATGTGATCAAGCATCGCACACTCCCTCTACTATCGAGATTGGTGCTAAACCTAAATAATTGTTATTTGGTGTTTGCGTTGAGCATAGACATGATTGGATTATGTCTATCGCAATACAGTTATTCATTTAAGGAGAATAATGGTTACCCTATTTATTTGAATAATACCTTCAATGGTCTTACACCTAAAAGAATGGTTTATTAAATCTCGATCATAGTGATACACATTTTCATGCCAAAAGATATATGATAGTAATGATAGTACCACTTACTTGTGGCACTGCCATGTAAGTCATATTGGTATAAAACGCATGAAGAGGCTCCATGTTGATGGATCTTTGGACTCACTCGTTTTTGAAAAGTTTGAGACATGCGAACCATGTCTATTGGTGTATACGCATGAAGAAACTCCATGCAGATGGATCGTTTGGACTCACTTGATTTTGAATCACTTGAGATATGCAAATCATACCACATGGGCAAGATGACTGAAAAGCCTCGTTTTCAGTAAGATGGAACAAGATAGCAACTTGTTGGAAGTAACACATTTTGATGTGTACAGTCCAATGAGTGTTGAGGCATGCAGTGAATATTGTTATGTTCTTACTTCACAAATGATTTGAGTAGATGTTGAGTATATTTACTTGATGAAACACAAGTCTGAATTATTGAATGGTTCAAGTAATTTCATAGTGAAGTTGAAGATCATCGTGACAAGAGGATAAAATGTCTATGGTATGATCATAGAGATGAGTATCTGAGTTACGAGCTTTGGCACGCTATTAAGACATTGTGGAAATTGTTTCACAATTAATACCGCCTGGAACACCATAGTGTGATGGTGTGTCCGAACATCATAGTTGCACCCTATTGGATATGGTGCGTACCATGGTGTCTCTTATCGAATTACCACTATCGTTCATGGGTTAGGCATTAGAGACAACCACACTCACTTTAATAAGGGCACCACGTAATTCTGTTGAGACGACACCGTTTGAACTATGGTTTGGAGAAACCTAAGTTGTCGTTTCTTAAAAGGTTTGGGGCTGCGACGCTTATGTGAAAAAGTTTCAGGTTGATAAGGTCGAACCCAAAGCGGATAAAATGCATCTTCATAGGACGCCCAAAACAGTTGGGTACACCTCCTAATTCAGATCCGAAAGCAATAGGGATTGTTTCGGGAATCGGGTCCTTTCTCGAGGAAAAGTTTCTCTCGAAGGAATTGAGTGGGAGGATGGTGGAGACTTGATGAGGTTAATGAACCATCACTTCAACCAGTGTGTAGCAGGGCACATGAAGTTGTTCATGTGGCACCTACACCAATTGAAGTGGAAGCTGATGATAGTGATCATGATGCTTCAGATCAAGTCACTACCGAACCTCGTAGGTCGACAAGGACGCGTACTACTTCAGAGTGGTACGCAATCCTGTCTTAGAGGTCATGTTGCTAGACAACAATGAACCTACGAGCTATGGAGAAGCGATGGTGGGCCCGGATTCCGACAAATGGCTTGAGGCCATAAAATTCGAGAGAGGATCCATGTAGGAGAACAAAGTGTGGACTTTGGAAGAACTACTTGATGGTCGTAAGGTTGTTGGGTACAGATGGATTTTAAAAGAAAGACAAATAATGATGGTAAGTATTACCATTAAGAAAGCTCGACTTGTCGTTAAGATGTTTTCCGACAAGTTCAAGGAGTTGACTACGATGAGACTTTCTCACTCGTAGGCGATGCTAAGAGTCTGTTGGAATTATATTAGCAATTACTGCATGATTTGTGAAATCTTGCAGATAGGATGTCAAAACATTGTTTCCTTGACAATATCCTTGAGGAAAGGTTGTATGTGATACAACCAGAAGTTTTTGTCAATCCTGAAAGACGCTAATAAGTATGAAAAGCTCCAGCAATCCTTTTAAGGACTGGAGTAAGCATCTCGGAGTTGGAATGTACGCTTTGATGAGATGATCAAATATTTTGGGTTTATACAAAGTTTATGAGAAACTTGTATTTCCAAAGAAGTGAGTGGGAGCACTATAGAATTTCTGATAAGTATATGTTGTTGACATATTGTTGATCAGAAATAATATAGAATTTCTGGAAAACATATAGGGTTATTTGAAAAGTGTTTTTCAATGGAAAACCTGGATTAAGCTACTTGAACGTTGAGCATCAAGATCTATAAGGATAGATAAAAAACGCTTAATGAGTACTTTCAAATGAGCACATACCTTGACATGATCTTGAAGGTGTTCAAGATGGATCAGTCAAAGAAGGAGTTCTTGCCTGAGTTGTAAGGTATGAAGTTAAGAGTTAAAGCTCGACCACGGCAGAAGAGAGAGTAAGGACGAAGGTCGTCCCCTATGCTTCAGACATAGGCTCTATAGTATGCTATGCTATGTACCGCACCGGAAGTGTCCCTTGCCATGAGTCTGGCAAGGGGGTACAAGAGTGATCCAGGAATGGATCATTGGACATCGGTCAAAATTGTCCTTGGAGTGAATAAGGACATGTTTCTCGATTATGGAGGTGATAAAGAGTTCGGCGTAAAGGGTTACGTCGATGCAAGCTTTAACATCTATCCGAATGACTCTGAGTAGCAAACCGGATACGTATAGTGGAGCAACCATTTGGAATAGCTCCAAGTGGAGCGTGGAGGCAGCATTTAAAATATGACCTAGAGATTTGTGGAATACATACGGATCTGAATTTTGCAGACCCGTTGACTAAAACCTCTCTCACAAGCAAAACATGATCAAACCCCAGAACTCATTGAGTCTTAATCACATGGTGATGTGAACTAGTTTAGTGACACTAGTAAACTCTTTGGATGTTGGTCACATGGCGATGTGACCTGTCAGTGTTAATCACGTGGCGATGTGAACTAGATTATTGACTCTAGTGCAAGTGGGAGACTGTTGGAAATATGCCCTAGAGGCAATAATAAATTAGTTATTATTATATTTCCTTGTTCATGATAATCGTTTATTATCCATGCTATAATTGTATTGATAGGAAACTCAGATACATGTGTGGATACATAGACAACACCATGTCCCTAGTAAGCCTCTAGTTGACTAGCTCGTTGATCAATAGATAGTTACGGTTTCCTGACCATGGACATTGGATGTCGTTGATAACGGGATCACATCATTAGGAGAATGATGTGATGGACAAGACCCAATCTTGAGCCTAGCACAAAGATCGTGTAGTTCGTATGCTAAAGCTTTTCTAATGTCAAGTATCATTTCCTCAGACCATGATATTGTGCAACTCCCGGATACCGTAGGAATGCTTTGGGTGTACCAAACGTCACAAAGTAACTGGGTGGCTATAAAGGTGCACTACGGGTATCTCTGAAAGTGTCTGTTGGGTTGGCATGAATCGAGACTGGGATTTGTCACTCCGTGTAACGGAGAGGTATCTCTAGGCCCACTCGGTAGGACATCATCATAATGTGCACAATGTGACCAAGGGGTTGATCACGGGAGGATGTGTTACGGGAAGAGTAAAGAGACTTGCCGGTAACGAGATTGAACAAGGTATCGGGATACCGACGATCGAATCTCGGGCAAGTATAATACCACTAGACAAAGGGAATTGTATACGGGATTGATTGAATCCTCGGCATCGTGGTTCATCTGATGAGATCACCATGGAACATGTGGGAGCCAACATGGGTATCCAGATCCCTCTGTTGGTGATTGACCGGAGAACGTCTCGGCCATGTCTGCATGATTCCCGAACCCGTAGGGTCTACACACTTAAGGTTCGATGACGCTAGGGTTATAGGGAATAGATATACGTGGTTACTGAATGTTGTCCAGAGTCTCGGATGAGATCCCGGACGTCATGAGGAGTTCCAGAATGGTCCGGAGGTAAAGATTTATATATGGGAAGTCCTGTTTTGGTCACCGGAAAAGTTTCGGGTGTTATCCGTAACGTACCGGGACCACCGGGAGGGTCCCGAGGGTCCACCAAGTGGGGCCACCGGCCCCAGAGGGCAGCATGGGCCAAGTGTGGGAGGGGACCAGCCCCAGGTGGGCTGGTGCGCCCCCCCACAAGGGCCCAAGGTGCCTAGGGTTTGGGGAGGGGGTGGTTCCACCTTACTTGGGGGGCAAGTTTCCCCCTCTCCCCCCCTTGGCCGCAACCTAGATGGGTTTTGGGGGCAGCCGCACCCCTTGGGGTGGGAACCCTAGGGGAGGCGCAGCCCCCTCCCTCTCCCCTATATATACTTGAGGTATTTGGGGCTGCAAACACATGAGTTTGACCTCTCCCTGGCGCAGCCCTACCTCTCTCCCTCCTCCTCTCCCGTGGTGCTTGGCGAAGCCCTACAGGATTGCCACGCTCCTCCACCACCACCACGCCATTGTGCTGCTGATGGATGAAGTCTTCCCCAACCTCTCCCTCTCTCCTTGATGGATCAAGGCATGGGAGACGTCACCGGGCTGTACGTGTGTTGAACGCGGAGGTGCCGTCCGTTCGGCACTAGGATCTCCGGTGATTTGAATCACGACGAGTACGGCTCCTTCAACCCCATTCTCTTGAACGCTTCCGCTTAGCGATCTACAAGGGTATGTAGATGCACTCTCCTCTCTCTCGTTGTTGGTCTCTCCATAGGTAGATCTTGGTGACTCATAGGAAATTTTTTGAATTTCTACTACGTTCCCCAACACATCCTAGAAGTAATGTCTTAAATCATAAAATAACTTTTTCTTTTGCTAGTAAGTGAAACTAGGCGGTAAATATTTAGCAACAATGTAATTAGCATAATCAGCATACCAAGGAGTAGTACGAGAAGCATTGATGACCACTGATTGTTCATCATGGAAGCTATCATTAATAGGCAGTGGGTCATCAAGACCATTCTCTAACCTAGACAAGTTATCTGCAACGGGGTTCTCAGCTCCCTTTCTATCAATAAATGTGCAAATCAAACTCTTGGAGCAAGAGAACCCATCTAATGAGTCTTGGCTTAGCATCTTTCTTTTCCATAAGATATTTAATAGCAGCATGATCAGTGTGAATAGTAACTTTGGAATCAACAATATAAGGTCTGAACTTATCACATGCGAACACAACTGCTAAGAACTCTTTTTCAGTAGTAGCATAATTTCTCTGGGCAGTATCAAGAGTCTTACTAGCATAGTGGATAACATTCAATTTCTTATCAACTCTTTTCCCTAAAACAGCACCTACAGCATAATCACTAGCATCGCACATAATTTCAAAAGGTAAATTCCAATCAGGTGGTTGAACAATAGGTGCAGTGATCAAAGCTTTCTTAAGCACTTCAAATACTTCTACACAATCATCATCAAAGACAAAAGGAATATCTTTTTGCAATAAATTAGTCAGAGGCCTAGAGATTTTAGAAAAGTCCTTAATGAACCTCCTATAAAAACCGGCATGACCAAGAAAACTTCTTATACCTTTTATGTCCTTGGGACATGGCATCTTTTCAATAGCAACAACTTTGGCTTTATCAACTTCAATACCTCTCTCGGAGATCTTGTGCCCCAAGACAATGCCCTCATTAACCATAAAGTGACACTTTCCCCAATTTTCAGTATGATAAAAATATATTTCATGATTTTCTCTAGGGGCGGTGACCGAAGTCGAGGCTCTTAAGAAGGCTGTGGCCGAGGCCGAGAAAAAGGCCGTCACAGAGCAGGCTCTTCGTGAGAAGCACGAGGCTAGGGTTATTGAAGTTGAGCGAGAGATTCAAGAGGCTGTGAAGAAATGCGAGACCTTGGAGCAGAGTTTAGTGGAGAAAGAATCTGAACTCAGCAAGGATCATCAGGCCGCACGCGATGCCCCGGGGGAAACTCAAGGCGCATGATGACCCACAAGTGTAGGGGGTCTATCATAGTCCTTTCAATAAGTAAGAGTGTCGAACCCAACGAGGAGCAGAAGGAAATGATAAGCGGTTTTCAGTAAGGTTTTCTCTGGAAGCACTGAAATTGTAGGTAATAGATAGTTTTGTGAAAGATAAATAGTAACGAGCAACAAGTAAATAAAGTAAATAAAGTGCAGCAAGGTGGCCCAATCCTTTATGTAGCAAAGGATAAGCCTGGACAAATTCTAATAATGAGAAAGGAGCTCCCGAGGACACATTGGGAATTATTGTCAAGCTAGTTTTCATCACGCTCAAATGGTTCGCGTTCACTACTTTGATAATTTGATATGTGGGTGGACCAGTACTTGGGTACTGCCCTTACTTGGACAAGCATCCCACTTATGATTAACCCCTATTGCAAGCATCTGCAACTACAACAAAAGTATTAAGGTAAACCTAACCATAGCATGAAACATATGGATCCAAATTAGCCCCTAACGAAGCAATGCATAAACTAGGGTTTAAGCTTCTGTCACTCTAGCAACCCATCATCTACTTATTACTTCCCTATGCCCTCCTCTAGGCCCAATAATGGTGAAGTGTCATGTAGTCGACGTTCACATGACACCACTAGAGGAGAAGACAACATACATCTCATCAAAATATCGAAGTTCATCCCATAAGCTTGCCCTCAATTTTTTCCAGGGTAAAAGCGATGATATAGCAGAAGATGGTCGCCGGAAGCCCACCAGGGGCCCCAGGAAATAGGGGGGCATGCCCCTGTCTCCTGGACAGGGTGTGGCCCCCCTGGCCTATTTCTTTCGCTCAGAAATTCTTATAAATCCCAAAAAGTTGTTTCGTGGAGTTTCAGGACTTTTGGAGTTGTGCAGAATAGGTTTCCAAGGTTTGCTCCTTTTCCAGCCAAAATTCCAGCTGCCGGCATTCCCCCTCTTCATGGTAAACCTTGTAAAATAAGAGAGAATAGCCATAAGTAATGAGATATATTGTGTAATAACAGCCCATAATGCAATAAATATTGATATAAAAGCATGATGCAAAATGGACGTATCAGCGCCCTGCAGGAGATCCAAGAGGCGAGGAAGATCGCGAAAGGTAAGGTTTTTTCCATGTAAAGCAAGTATTTGAGGAGAAAATCATGTTTCTAATTTTGAGTTTGGATTTCTCCAGGTGTATTTGCAGAGCTGCCACGCAGCATATCTGATGCCGCCCAGTTTTACCGAGCCAAAGAAAGGAACACTGCGGATAAGCTCTTCTGGTTGCAGTATCTAGCACCGAATTATCCGGTGCCTTTTGCCGATCAACTGAAACAGCTGATCGAACTGCATAAGGCGGCCGAGCTAGCCATGAAGGATTTAATTATCCGGTTGTGGCCTGCCGAGCCGATTCCAAGCAGCTACTTTGGGCTCGTGAAACGGCTTGTGAGTGCCTGCCCTCGACTTGATGTCATCAAGTGGTCAGTCTGTATGGAAGGTGCGCGAATGGCCTTCGCCCATGCAAAGGTGCACTGGGGGAAGATGGACGCTGAAAAGCTGATGACCGGGGGACCGCCGAAGGGGAAGGAGCACTGCAAGCCTGAGTTATATTATGATAGTGTCCTGAAAGTGGCCCGCCTTGCGGTGGAGCAATGCACCAAGGATGTTATATTTCCATGAATACAGTCATGTTGTACTTTGTAATGTTGAACAAGGTCATTTCTTTTATTTATTGCCTGTTATTTGAAAGTTTTTCCTCCTGCGTGGCCGTTTTATATATTAATCCTGAGAGTTGGCCAGTCGTTGGCTTCTGCCCCCACGTAGGAAGTACGGGGGTGTTCGGGATAAACCTGAGCACTCTTTATCCCAGTTTTGGGTCCTTGAAGGAGGTGTTCAACACAACGAACCAGGCAATCGGACTATAGGGCTTTATCACTCTCACTTAGCCATAGGAGCTTGACAAAAGGAAGGTAGGCGCAACCCCTGGTGTTCGGAAGACCGCACGAGGGGCTCTATAAGCACCTGATCAGAAGAAAAGCCGACCCATCGCACGCTGCATTAGTTATGGCATTATGTGGAAGAAATCCTCAAAGATTTTACAACCTCTCGAACAGCTGACCAGCTCTCGCCGTATCATGACAGTCAGTTTTCGACTTTCTCTACTGAGGCGCTCGTCCGGAAGAACCGGGACACAATTGCAGTAGTTCTCCCTGTGCCGCCTTAGCCAATATAGCGGAACGTAAGGCAGCAAAACATGGGAGCCCGGCAAACCCAACTATTGACCAAGACATGATTCGGAGCTGATGCATATAATGTTATAAGTTCGGGGTGCCAAACGTCCGCGAAGGTGTTCGGACTTTATTGCCGTTATTATGGGAACAATGAAGCCCCTGGCATATTCAGGCATACCATGATGTATGGATGCCATTTTGACGAAGAGTGTTAGTAAAAACAACAGCAGATAAGCGTCATATAAAGCCACATGTTGTAATTGAATGATACGCCCAGGCGTATGAATACAAGTAATGTGATAGAAAAAGAAATATGACTTTGGAACCTGCTGAGACCAAGCGGGAGGAAGCTGTGTGCGGATCCGGAATGTAGTCGGATGGTCGTCGACGGGAATATCTAAGGACTCCCGTGCACGTTCGAGCTGTTTCCATGTCGCCAGTCCTGACCTACGCAAGGGTCAACCTGCAAAAAAATGCAAGAAATGTTTGTGTGCCACAGAGCGGTTGAGCCGCAGTATGTGGCCTATCCTTAGCTTTTGCCGGAGTGTTTAATTGAGCTCCGGACGAGACGGGCTATCCTGCCGCAAAATAGTTCGGACTCCTTTGACGGTGTCCGGGAGCGTGGCCGTCGACTCGTGGCTCGATTGAAAGATGCCACCTATCGCTTCTGCTGTTAAAGCAGCGGTATACTGTTCGACACCGAGGGGGGGGGGGTCGGCCTTGCCATTAACCGTGATGACGCCGCGTGGACCGGGGATCTTGAGCTTACGGACTACTTGTGCTTCCAAATACCCTTAAACCAGTTTTTCCATGAGAGTCCACCATATCTACCTATGGATTGAATAAGATCCTTAAAGTAAGTTGTCATCGGTGCAAGCAATAAAAATTGCTCTCTAAATATGCATGACTTATTAGTGCAGACAAATAAGCTTTGTACGAACTTGTTGTGGACGCAATAAAAGTCACGAACTGCATAATAAAGGTTCACATACAAGGGGCAACATAAAGTGACGTTCTTTTGCATTAAGATTTTGTGCATCAACCCTAAACGTGCATGACAACCTCTGCTTCCCTCTGCGAAGGGCCTATCCTTTACTATTATCCTCTACCTTATACAAGAGTCATGGTGATCCTCACCTTTCCTTTTTGATTTTATCCTTTGGCAAGCTCAGCATGTTGGAAAGAGTATGATATACATATCTAATTGGATGTGGGGGAGCATGAATTATTATTGTTGACATTACCCTTGAGGTAAAAGGTTGTGGGGCAAAACTAAGCCCCTATCTTTCTCTGTGTCTGATTAAAACTCCGTAACCACAAGTATCGCGTGAGTGCTAGCAATTATGAAGGACTAAATGATAGTTGAGTATGAGGACTTGCTTTTGAGCTCTGACACAGACTCTTTCCGATGTTATGATAAATTGCAATTGCTTCAATGACTGAGATTATAATTGTTAGTGCCCAATAAGGTTTCCAATTCATGCTTTGGCTTTGTGAATAGATCATCACTTGAACATGAGTAATCATATGACAAAATCTATTTATGTTGCTGTTATGAAATAATCATGATGCCTTCATGTCCGTATTTTGTTTTTATCGATGCCTCTACCTCTAAACATGAGGACATATTTATTGTTATCGGCTTTTCGCTTGAGGACAAGCGAGGTCTAAGCTTGGGGGAGTTGATACGTCCATTTTGCATCATGCTTTTATGACAATATTTATCACATTATGGGCTGTTATTTCACGTTATGTCACGATACTTATGGCTATTCTCTCTTATTTTACAAGGTTTACATGAAGAGGGAGAATGCCGGCAGCTGGAATTCTGGGCTGGAAAAGGTGCAAATATTGGAGGCCTATTCTACGCAACTCCAAAAGTCCTGAAACTCCACGGAATACCTTGAAATAAATAAAGAAAAATCGTCGCTAAGGATGAAGGTCAGGGGGCCCACACCCTGCTCACGAGGGTGGGGGGCGCGCCCCCCTGGGCGCGCCTCCCTACCTCGTGGGCCCCCTGGTGGCTCTCCGACGCCCATCTTCTCCTATATGAAGTCTTTCGATGAGAAAAAAATAAGAAGCAACCTTTCGGGACGAGACTCCGCCGCCACAAGGCAGAACCTTGGCGAAACCAATCTAGGGCTCTGGCAGAGCTGTTCTGCCGGGGACACTTCCCTCCGGGAGGGGGAAATCATCACCATCGTCATCACCAACGCTCCTCTCATCGGGAGATGGCAATCTCCATCAACATCTTCACCAGCACTATCTCATCTCCAAACCCTAGTTCATCTCTTGTATCCAATTCTTGTCTCCAAGTCCGGGATTGGTGCTGGTAGGTTGCTAGTAGTGTTGATTACTCCTTGTTGTTGATGCTAGTTGGTTTATTTGGTGGAAGATCATATGTTCAAATCCTTTATGCACATTATTACCCCTCTGATTATGAACATGAATATGCTTTGTGAGTAATTACGTTTGTTCCTGAGGACAAGGGAGAAGTCTTGCTATTAGTAGTCATGTGAATTTGGTATTCGTTCGATATTTTGATGAGATGTATGTTGTCTAACTTCTAGTGGTGTTATGTGAACGTCGACTACATAACACTTCATTATTATTTGGGCCTAGAGGAAGACATTAGGAAGTAATAAGTAGATGATGGGTTGCTAGAGTGACAGAAGCTTAAACCCTAGTTTATGCGTTGCTTCGTAAGGGGCTGATTTGGATCCATATGTTTCATGCTATGGTTAGGTTTACCTTAATACTTTTGTTGTAGTTGCGGATGCTTGCAATAGAGGTTAATCATAAGTGGGATGCTTGTCCAAGTAAGGGCAGTACCTAAGAACCGGTCCACCCACATATCAAATTATCAAAGTACCGAACGCGGATCATATGAGCGTGATGAAAACTAGCTTGACGATATTCCCATGTGTCCTCGGGAGCGCTTTTCCTATCATAAGAGTTTGTCCAGGCTTGTCCTTTGCTACAAAAAGGATTGGGCCACCTTGCTGCACCTTATTTACTTTTGTTACTTGTTGCTCGTTACAATGTATCTTATCACAAAACTATCTGTTACTACTTATTTCAGTACTTGCAGAGAATACCTTGTTGAAAACCGCTTATCATTTCCTTCTGCTCCTCGTTGGGTTCTAGATTCTTACTTATCGAAAGGACTACGATAGATCTCCTATACTTGTGGGTCATCAGCAAGCTATTCAGCCAATGCCGAGCCGGTCCCTTAAGTTTTAGTGGGAGGTACTTGATGGCGTGTAGATCATCCCCGCGGGCCATGTGAATGTGGAGGAAGAAATATTCTATCCATACCGCGGGGTCTGTAGTGCCATCATATGATTCAATGTTCACGGGTTTAAACCCTTTTGGGAATTCATGATCCATTACTTCATCAGTGAAGTATAGGGGGTCTGCGGCGCCTCTATGCTGGGCTACATCACGACGCAGTTCGAATGAGTCTGGTCTGCTGTATTCGGCCCGGCCAGATTTGTTTTTAGTATATCCGGTGTGACGGTCATCGTCATGCGTTGGGGCACACCCCCATGATCCGTAGATCGATCTTGATTGTCCTGCTTTGTTTTTCAATTTGTCTCGCAGGTCAATCGTGGAGCCCCGGGTCTTCGTGTTTCTGTTTGTTTGGCGACGGGGTGCAGGCTGATACGCCGCTTTGTCTCGACCACAAGGTGGCCGGTCAGCCGCATCCTGCGCTGGTAATGTAGGCTTTAATGCATCCTCGCTTTGGGTAACTCTTGGCTGGGCGCTCGAGTCCGTATTCCTCGGCTGCCAGGACCTCGGTCCATCTATCAGTTAGCAGATCTTGATTAGCTTGAAGCTGTTGCTGCTTTTTCTTCAGGCTTTTTGTAGTGGCTATAAGCCGGCGCTTGAAGCGCTCCTGCTCGACGGGATCCTCAAGCACGATGAATTCTTCGTCGCCGAGGCTCACGTCGTCTTCGGAGAGGGGCATGTAGTTGTCATCCTCTGATTCTCCATCCGTTGCCCGTTCTTTAGGGCTAGCTTGCCCATCCTCCCGCTCGGCCTGCACAGAGCTTGGCTGGGCGGGATTGTTTTCGTCTTCGGCACCATCCGGATTGTTATCGTCTCGTGTGCTGGTATCACTATTTTATGTTTGGCGGGGCTTAGAGCGGTGCCGATGACGCCGGTGCTTAGATTGCTTCTCAAGGGGATTATCCTCCTTTGCCTCATCGCCATCGCCTTCTTTGGGCGTGTCTACCATATATATATCATATGATGAGGTGGCTGTCCAGCGCCCTGTGGGCGGTGGTTCCTATTCTTCTCCTACATCGTCGTCCATACCGTCGATGTCTTCGGATTCAAAGTCAAGCATGTTGGTTAAGTCATCAACAATGGCTTTTAAGTGGGTGGAGGGTGGGGACCAAATTTCTTCGTCATCCGCTTCCCACTCCAGCCGGACATATTTCGGCCAAGAGTCTCCTGACAGGGAGAGAGATTTTAGTGAATTTAGCACGTCGCCCAAGGGTGAGTGCTAAAAGATATCAGCGGAGGTAAACTCCATGACCGGTGCCCAATCAGATTCGATAGGCACGGATGCGTGTGATTCGGAGCCTATGGTCGGAGACGAGTCCAAGGGTCTGATGGCACAGGCCTCATCGGAGGCGAGATCTGTGTTCGGCTCAATCGTCGATGAGTGTGCGGCCTCCGTGGCGGGGTCCATCCACCCATCCTCGGATGGCACGATCTGCTCCAGATTAAGGGACGGGGCAGCCGCAGGTGTGATCTCCCGAGCAGCGTCCGATGGCAGATCTAAGTCATGCTCGTCGTGACTGTTCAGCACACCTGGCATGGGCTCGAATTCGTCAAAGATCAAGTCTCCGCAGATGTCGGCAGTGTAGTCCAAGCTTCCAAACCTGACCTGATGGCCAGGGGCGTAGCTATCGATTTGCTCCAGATGGCCAAGCGAATTGGCCCGTTGTACGAAGCCGCCAAATAAGATGATTTGTTCGGGGAGGAAAACCTCACCTTGGATCGCATCGTTGCAGATGATTGAAGGAGCAATCAAGCCTTGTCATGACAACACAGTGGAACTCTCAATGAAAGCACCAATGTCGGTGTCAAAACCAGCGGATATCAGGTAGGGGGTCCCGAACTGTGCATCTAAGGCTAATGGTGAGAGGAGGCGTGGGACACAATGTTTACCCAGGTTCGGGCCCTCTCGATGGAGGTAATACCCCACTTCCTGCTTGATTGATCATGATGATATGAGTATTACAAGAGTTGATCTACCACAAGATCGTAGAGGCTAAACCCTAGGAGCTAGCCTGTGATTCTGATTGTTCTTGTCCTACGGACTAAACCCTCCGGTTTATATAGACACTGGAGAGGGCTAGGGTTACACAGAGTAGGTTATAGAGAAGGAGATCTACATATCCGAATTGCCAAGCTTACCTTCCACGCAAAGGAGAGTCCCACCCGGACACGGGACGAAGTCTTCAGTCTTATATCTTCATAGTCCAACAGTCCGGCCAACATATATAGTCCGGTTGTCCAAGGACCCCTAATCCAGGACTCCCTCACATGGATCGCTGGTGCCGCTGCGGGCCAACCAACTATCCTCGCCCGCACAAAAGTGGGTCATAAGAGTTGTTAGGGCTGCCATTGTCCTTGGTTTTTTCTGGTCGAGGTGTCTGGCAAGCCATTCGTCCCGGTCACTGTGTTTGAAAGCTGCTAGGGATTCGGCGTCCGAACAGTCGACGATTTGGTTCTTCTTGGTGAGAAATATGTTCCAAAGCTTACGGGCTTACTCTCCGGGTTGTTGGATTATGTGACTTAAATCGTCTGCATTCGGAGGTCGGACATAGGTCCCTTGAAAATTAGCCCTAAAAGCGTCCTCGAGTTCCTCCGAACTTCCAATTGAATTTTCGGGGAGGCTTTTCAACCAGTGCCGAGCTGGTCCTTTCAACTTAAGGGGCAGGTATTTGATGGCGTGGAGATCGTCTCCACGAGCCATATGGATGTGAAGAATAAAGTCCTCAATCCAGACTGTAGGGTCTGTCGTTCCGTCGTATGCCTCGATGTTTACGGGTTTAAACCCCTCTGGAAATTCATGATCCAGCACCTCATCGGTGAAGCACAGGGGGTGTGCTGTGCCCCTGTACTTGGATGTGTCGTGGCGTGGGTCCGACGGTTGTAGTGTTTGGTGTTGGTTCTGAGCTGGTAGTCGATCAGTATAGTCGGTTCGATGATCGTGATCCTGCGTAGGAACATGTTTCCTAGATCCATAGATGGACCTGACCATACCAGCTCTTTTGTCCAGGTGCTCACGTAGATCGTGTGCTGACTTGTGTGCGGCGTCATTAGCCGCTCTGTCTCGGCCACGCGGTGGTCGGTCCGGCAGATCGGCAGTGTTGTTTTTCAGGCAGGAGCTTGCGTTTTGGGTAGCTCTTTGTGTGGCGATCACCGCCATACATTTCGTCAATGTCGAGCACTTTGTTCCATCTGTGGTTGAGCCTATCCTGCGCGGCCTTAAGCCGTTGCTTCTGCTTCTTCAAGCTCCTCCCGGTAGCAATAAGCCTTTTGTGGAGGTGCTCTTGTTCCAAGTACTTTTCCAGGATGGTGTGTGCATCGTCGTCCGGACTGTTCTCCTCTCCGGAGACTGGTTTATAAGTTTTGTCTTCGGCATTACTGTCATTGGACACTGGCCCCGGACTGTGTTCGCCGTCCCCTGGCTCGCCCTGCTCCATCGCTGGGTCTACGGGTGATACGTCTCCAACGTATCTATAATTTATGAAGCATTCATGCTATTTTATTATCTGTTTTGAATGATTATGGGCTTTATTATACACTTTTATATTACTTTTGGGACTAACCTATTAACCGGAGGCCCGGCCCATATTGCTGTTTTATTGCTTGTTTTAGTATTTCGAGGAAAAGGAATATCAGACGAAGTCGAAACGGAACGAAATCAACTGGAGAAGTTATTTTTGGAAGGAAAGCCACCGGATAGACTTGGACTCTACGTCAGAAGATACGGGAGCTGGCCATAAGGGTGGGGGGCGTGCCCCCTGCCTCGTGGGGATCCCGAAGCTCCACCGACGTACCCCTTGCACCCATATATACCTACGTATCGTAAAACTTCCAGAGAAGAAGATAGATCGGGAGTTCTGCCGCCGCAAGCCTCTATAGCCACCAAAAACCTCTCGGGAGCCCTTCCCGGCACCCTGCCGGAGGGGGGATCCTTCACCGGTGGCCATCTTCATCATCCCGTCGCTCTCCATGATGAGGAGGGAGTAGTTCACCCTCGAGGCTGAGGGTATGTACCAGTAGCTATGTGTTTGATCTCTCTCTCTCTCTCTCTCTCTCGTGTTCTCTCTCGTGTTCCCTCTATGGCACGATCTTGATGTATCTCGAGCTTTGCTATTGTAGTTGGATCTTATGATGTTTCTCCCCCTCTACTCTCTTGTGATGAATTGAGTTTCCCCTTTGAAGTTATCTTATTGGATTGAGTCTTTTATGAGAACACTTGATGTATGTCTTGCGTGGGATAACCGTGGTGACAATGGGTTATTCTATTGATGCACTTGATGTATGTTTTGGTGATCAACTTGCAGGTTTCGTGATATTGGGAACCTATGCATAGGGGTTGGCACACGTTCTTGACTCTCCGGTACTATCTTTGGGGCACTCTTTGAAGTACTTTTATGTTGGTTGGATGAATCTCAGATTGTGTGACGCATATCGTATAATCATGCCCACGGATACTTGAGGTGACAATGGAGTATCTAGGTGACATTAGGGTTTTGGTTGATTTGTGTCTTAAGGTGTTATTCTAGTATGAACTCTTTTATAGATCGATCCGAAAGAATAACTTTGAGGTGGTTTCGTACCCTACCATAATCTCTATGCTTGTTCTCCGCTATTAGTGGCTTTGGTGTGACTCTTTGTTGCATGTTTAGGGCTTGTTATATGATCTATCTATGTTATTATTGTTGAGAGAACTTGCACTAGTGAAAGTATGAACCCTAGGCCTTGTTTCCTATCATTGCAATACCGTTTACGCTCACTTTTATCGCTTGCTACCTTGCTGTTTTTATAATTTAAGATTACAAATACCTTTATCTACTATCTATTTTGCAATTGTATCACCATCTCTTCGTTGAACTAGTGCACCTATACAATTTGCCATTGTATTGGGTGTGTTGGGGACACAAGAGACTCTTTGTTATTTGGTTGCAGGGTTGTTTGAGAGAGGACATCTTCATCCTACGCCTCCTATGGATTGATAAACCTTAGGTCATCCAATTGAGGGAAATTTTCTACTGTCCTACAAATCTGTGCACTTGCAGGCCCAACAAAGTCTACAAGAAGAAGGTTGTGTAGTAGACATCAAGCTCTTTTCTGGTGCCATTGCCGGGGAGGTTAGCGCTTGAAGGTATATCTTTAGATCTTGCAATCGAATCTTTTTGTTTCTTGTTTTATCACTAGTTTAGTTTATAAATTAAAACTACAAAAAAATGGAGTTGAGTTTGTCTCATACGCTTCGTCTCTTTAGTATCTTTCGTGAGAATGATGGAAAGGAAAATTGTGCTCAAGTGCTAGAAGAAGAATTACATAGAATGCTTGGCATGAAATATGTGAATGATGATCATGATTGCAATGTTGTTAGTATGAATTCCTTGAATATCCATGATGCTAATGATATGCAAAGCCACGAGCTTGGGGAAGCTATGTTTGATGGAGATGATATTTTTGTCCCCCAAGCTTTGATGAGCAAATTTACTATGATGAAAGCATGCCTCCTATCTATGATGATTATTGTGATGACATGTATGCTTTAGAGAATAATGATAACCATGAAACGTGTCATCTTGATATTAATTTTCAATTACATGATAGTTATTTTGTTGAGTTTGCTCCCACTACTATTCATGAGAAGAAATTTGCTGATGTTGAGAGTAGTAAATTTTCTATGCTTGTAGATCATGAAAATAATGCTTTAAGTGCTGGTTATATTGTTGAATTCATTCATGATGCTACTGAAAATTATTATGAGAGAGGAACATATGCTTGTAGGAATTGCAATAATATCAAGTTTCCTCCCTATGTGCTTAAATTCTTGAAGCTATGCTTGTGTTACCTTCCTATGCTAGTTGATTATTGTTCCCATAAGTTGTTTGCTCACAAAATCCCTATGCATAGGAAGTGGGTTAGACTTAAATGTGCTAGTCATATGCTTCATGATGCTCCCGTTATGTTTCAATTCATATCTTTTATGTGAGCATCATTGTCATCATCACGCCTAGCTAGAAAGGCATTAAAGAAAAGCGCTTGTTGGGAGACAACCCAATATTTATCCTTACTGTTTTTGTGTGTCCACATGATTTATTCTACTGTAGTAATCATGTTTTATAGCTTTTGTTTCAATAAAGTGCCAAGTAGAACCTTTGGGAAGACTTGGGTGAAGTTTATATGATCTTGCTGTAGAAAACAGAAAGTTTTGCACTCACGAGAATGGCTGCCATTATTTACTGGAGAGTGATTTTAGGTTGATTAGTTTTTCATATGATTAATAGACAAATTCCTCAGGTCCAGAAATTTATTGCAGAATTTTTGGGGTTCCAGAAGTATACGTTTGATACAGATTACTACAGACTGTTCTGTTTTTGACAGATTCTGTTTTCATTTTGTTGTTTTCTTATTTTGATGCATCTATGGCTAGTATTAAGTGGTATGAACCATAGAGATGTTATAATACAGTAGATATTACACCAATATGAATAAAGAATGAGTTCATTACAGTATCTTATGTGGTGGTTTTATTTTCTTATACTAACGGAGTTTACGAGTTTTGTGTTGAGTTTTGTGTGGTTGAAGTTTTCAAGTTTTGGGTAAAGATTCGATGGACTATGGAATAAGGAGTGGAAAGAGCCTCAGCTTGGGGATGCCCAAGGCACCCCAAGGTAATATTCAAGGACAACCAAGAGCCTAAGCTTGGAGATGCCCCGAAAGGCATCCCCTCTTTCGTCTTTGTTCATCGGTAACTTTACTTGAAGCTATATTTTTATTCGCAACATGATATGTGTTTTGCTTGGAGCGTCATTTTATTTTTCTAGTTTTTGCTTGCTGTTAGTTAGAATAATTTTTTGCATCTTTAGTTTCAATAAAAAAGTCAAGGATAGCCTTTGCCATGCTTATTTTGCTAGTATACATGTTGCTGTTTGAAAACAGAAAGTTTACCGCTGTTGCAAAAATTCCCTAGAAAAGTCAGAGAATGGTTATAACGTTGAATCTTTTTGCATATTAAGATCTGATAAATTTATTACAGTGGGAATTTTAGTTCATAATTTTTGGAGTCAGGGAAGTATTTATACTCTTGCATTCTTTACAGACTGTACTTTTTTGGCAGATTGCTGTTATGTTTGCATTGTTTGCATATGTTTGCTTGTTTAATTATTCTATTTGAGGATAGGAGTATTAAATATGCAGAGAAATTTAGTATTCAATGTTGAATAATAATGTTAGTGATTTGTTACAGTAGAAGATGATATGGTTTTGCATTGGTTTATACTAACCTATCTCACAAGTTCTTGTTGAGTTTGTTGTGAATGAAGCTTTTGATAAAAAGAGAAACCGTGACATGAAAGGAATTAAGGAGACACAAAAGCTCAAGCTTGGGGATGCCCAAGGCACCGCAAGATAATATTTCAAGAAGTCTCAAGCATCTAAGCTTGGGGATGCCCCGGTAGGCATCCCACCTTTCTTCTTCAACAACTATCGGTTAGTATCGGTTGAGCCTAAGTTTTTGCTTCTTCACATGAGTTATGCTATCCTTGCATTGTCATTTTATTTTGCTTTGCTTGCTGTTTGAATAAGATACCAAGATCTGAAATTCTTTAATGAGAGAGAGTCTTTGCATAGTTGCATAATTATTTAGCTATTCATTGGTCTTCACTTATATCTTTTTGAGTAGTTTGTCGCTTACTCGTGTGCTTCACTTATATCCTATGAGTAAATTCTTGAATGAATTGATTGTCATAAATCTGAAATTATATATGTTTCATTTGCTTATCCCATGGGGAGTAATGACTTCACATCTAAGAAGTAGAGGTTGTAAATTTATTGACAGTTAGCAAGCATTGTATTAGTCATTTGAACAATTCATGAAAGAATATTGAAGGAAGAGAGATTTCACATATAAATATATTATCATAGACATATTTTATAATTGGGAGCACTCATTAAGTATGACATGCTAAAGAGTTGATGTTGGACAAGGAAGACAACATAATGGGTTATGTTTTCTCGCATCTCAGTTAAAGTATATTGTCATGGATCATTCAAACATGTTGAGCTTGCCTTTCTCCCCTTGCTAGCCTAAATATCTGTACTAAGCGGGAATACTGCTTGTGCATCGAATATCCTTAAACCCAGTTTTTGCCATGAGTGTCCACCATACCTACCTATATGTGGTATTTACCTGTCGTTCCAAGTAAATTTGCATGTGCCAAACTCTAAACCTTCAAATTATAATCTGTTTTGTATGCCCGAATTGCTCATGTAGCAACTAGGGGCTGTCAATGTCTTCCATGCTAGGTGGGTTATTCTCAAGAGGAGTGGACTCCGCTCCTTATTCATGAGAAAGTGGCGGTAACCGGGATGCCCAGTCCCATGATCAAAAAGATCAAAATCAAATCAAAATAATTAAACAAAACTCCCCCAGGATTGTTGTTAGTTGGAGGCACTCGTTGTTTCGAGCAAGCCATGGACTGATGCTTGTTGGTGGTTGGGGGAATATAAACTTTTACCATTCTGCGTGGGAACCGCCTACAATGTATGTAGTATGGAATATATTGGGAACTCTTGGTTGTTATGTTGACAATGAGATCATACCTCTCAAAATTATTTATCTCTATTTTAAAAATCGAGCTCTGGCACCTCTGCAAATCCCTGCTTCCCTCTGCGAAGGGCCTATCTTTTACTTTATGCAAGAGTCAAGGTGATCTTCACCTTTCCATTTTTCATTTTATCCTTTGGCAAGCACTTTGTGTTAGGGTGATCCTGATATATATATCCAATTGGATGTACGTTAGCATGAACTATTATTGTTAACATCACCCAAAGGTGAATACGTTTGGAGGCAACATTATAAGCCCCAATCTTTCTCTGTGTCTGATTAAAACCTCATAACCACAAGTATTGCGTGAGTGTTAGCAATTGTAGAAGACTATATGATAGTTGAGTATGTGGAGTTTGCTAATCCTGTGAATAAGATGAATTGCAATTGTTTTGATGACTAAGAATGAAGTTTGCTAGTTTTCAAGAATGTTTATGGTCTATGCTTTGACATGTGAATTGCTTGTTACTAGTTTGTGAAAAGTTTTATGAGATGAACTACTGTTATGACATATATTGATGCTAGTAAAGGTGATTGAAATTATCATTGATCAAACTTGTGCACCTCTAGCATTCACACTTCATAAATTCTTTCTTTTATCATTTACCTACTCGAGGACGAGTAGGAATTAAGCTTGGGGATGCTGATACATCGCCAATGTATCTATAATTTATGAAGCATTCATGCTATTTTATTATCTGTTTTGAATGATTATGGGCTTTATTATACACTTCTATATTACTTTTGGGACTAACCTATTAACCGGAGGCCCAGCCCATATTGCTGTTTTATTGCTTGTTTCAGTATTTCGAGGAAAAGGAATATCAGACGAAGTCGAAACGGAACGAAATCAACTAGAGAAGTTATTTTTGGAAGGAAAGCCACCGGATAGACTCGGACTCTACGTCAGAAGATACGGGAGCTGGCCACGAGGGTGGGGGGCGTGCCCCCCTGCCTCGTGGCCCCCCCGAAGCTCCACCGACGTACCCCTTGCACCCATATATACCTATGTATCGTAAAACTTCTAGAGAAGAATATAGATCGGGAGTTCCACCGCCGCAAGCCTATGTAGCAACCAAAAACCTCTCGGGAGCCCTTCCCGGCACCCTGCCGGAGGGGGGATCCTTCACCGGTGGCCATCTTCATCATCCCGGCGCTCTCCATGACGAGGAGGGAGTAGTTCACCCTCGAGGCTGAGGGTATGTACCAGTAGCTATGTGTTTGATCTCTCTCTCTCTCTCGTGTTCTCTCTCGTGTTCCCTCTATGGCACGATCTTGATGTATCCCGAGCTTTGCTATTGTAGTTGGATCTTATAATGTATCTCCCCCTCTACTCTCTTGTGATGAATTGAGTTTCCCCTTTGAAGTTATCTTATCGGATTGAGTCTTTTATGAGAACACTTGATGTATGTCTTGCGTGGGATAACCGTGGTGACAATGGGTTATTCTATTGATCCACTTGATGTATGTTTTGGTGATCAACTTGCGGGTTTCGTAACATTGGGAACATATGCATAGGGGTTGGAACACGTTCTTGACTCTCCGGTAGTAGCTTTGGGGCACTCTTTGAAGTACTTTTATGTTGGTTGGATGAATCTGAGATTGTGTGACACATATAGTATAATCATGCCCATGGATACTTGAGGTGACAATGGAGTATCTAGGTGACATTAGGGTTTTGGTTGATTTGTGTCTTAAGGTGTTATTCTAGTATGAACTCTTTTATAGATTGATCCGAAAGAATAACTTTGAGGTGGTTTCGTACCCTACCATAATCTCTATGTTTGTTCGCTGCTATTAGTGGCTTTGGAGTGACTCTTTGTTGCATGTTGAGGGCTTGTTATATGATCTATCTATCTTATTATTGTTGAGAGAACTTGCACTAGTGAAAGTATGAACCCTAGACCTTGTTTCCTATCATTGCAATACCGTTTATGCTCACTTTTATTGCTTGCTACCTTGCTGTTTTTATAATTTCAGATTACAAATACCTTTATCTACTATCTATTTTGCACTTGTATCACCATCTCTTCGCCGAACTAGTGCACCTATACAATTTGCCATTGTATTGGGTGTGTTGGGGACACAAGAGACTCTTTGTTATTTGGTTGCAGGGTTGCTTGAGAGAGGCCATCTTCATCCTACGCCTCCTACGGATTGATAAACCTTAGGTCATCCACTTGAGGGAAATTTGCTACTGTCCTACAAACCTGTGCACTTGCAGGCCCAACAAAGTCTACAAGAAGAAGGTTGTCTAGTAGACATCAACGGGCACTACAAAAAAAATACACTTCCATGATGCTACGTGTTTGTCACAGTAGGTCGCATTTTTTGTCATGCATGTACATCCACGACAAATTTATGACAGAATCAAGATAGTCATACCTGTGCTATCGTAGAAGTGTTCCATGACATTACCAAAATTATCATCATGGAAGTGTCCACTTCCATGACGATAAATCGCGCGTCACAGAAGTGCTTTCGTCAAGGGTGACCGACACGTGGCATCCACCGTAACGGAACGCCGTTAAGCTATCGGGTCGGATTTTGGACCCGATAACCCGTTAACAGCCCTGACCAATGGGATTTTCCACGTGTAAAATCATCATTGGCTGGAGGAAACACATGTCGGCTCATCGTTGGGACAGATGTCATCCACTCATTGGACAGAAGGCGCCTATGATATGTCGACACGTGGCACGGCCCATCAAGTTTAAATGGGCCGGCCCAACTAAAGGCCCACAAGATTTTGCAGATCATAATAGGCCGGCCCAGCTAAAGGCCCACGACATTTTGCGGACCATAATGGGCTGGCCCAGCTAAAGGCCCACAAGATTTCGCGGGCCATAATGGGCCGGCCTAGGTAAAGGCCCACAAGATTTTTCTGTGCCATAATGGGCCAGCCCGGGTAAAGGCCCACAACATTCTTGCGGATCATAATTGGCCGCCCGGCTAAAGGCCCACGAGATTTCACCGACACTAATGGGCCGGCCCAGCTGTAGGCCCACAAGATTTTGAGGACCCTAGTAGGCCGGCCCATTAACTGGTTGCCATCTTTTGGGCCAAATCCCGGCCCATATTTGATCCGGTCCATTAATGGCCTACCACGTTCCGGGCCTAATAATGGCCCATATGAGATCCGGCGCGTTAAAAGCCTCCCACGTTCTGGGCCAAATCACGGCCCAGATCAGGTCCGGCCCTTTAAGAGGCTTTGACCTCAATTATGTCCCATATCAGATTCGGCCCGTTAACTGAACGCAATGCTTTTGGGCCCACTTGTAAAAGTCCCATTTAGTAATTCAGCCCGATATTAGTTTCGGCCTATTAAGGGCCCGTTTAACATTTCGGCCCTATATTAATTTCGGCCTGTTAAAAGCTCGTCATATAGTTGGGCCTAACTACGGCCCGGTTTGCATCCGGCCTGCTCGCAGCCTATATCTGATTGGGCCAAACAAGGACCGAGACAATTTTGGCCTGTTAAAAGCCCGTGATTTGATTCGCACAATCATGGGCCAGGGTCCATTTCGGGCTGCTGCCGGCCCGTGACCTGTTCGGCATGTTTCAGGCCCAACCTACTTCTCCGCCTCCTAAAAGCCCATTGAGTTTTCTTGCGAAAAGAGGGCCGGGGGTTACTCGGCCTATTAAAGGCCCGAATCTACTAGTGGGCCAGTTTGACGGGGCCCATGATGCATATCATACATCGTGATTGCATGACGGCCCGATTATGTACCGTAATTTTATGGTTTGGTCGCTTTACTGCGAAGACATGATATATATACAGTAAAATAACTGCATCATCGTGAATAAGAAAAAACTTAGACTATACAATAAAGAAATTATGGCATATTAAATCCACTGGGCATCAAAGTTCGCCACTATGATAATAAAGCACAAGCAAACAGCAGATTACATACACTGGGCATCAAAGATCGCCACCAGTGCAAATAAACATGCCGACAAAATAATATACAAAATCGACAGCACTTCAATAGAGTTCAAGAAAGGTTAGCCCTGCTGGCGAGCTGCAGCGCAAGCACCTGAGCAAGATGATGAGACTGCGCTTGTGCAACACTTATATCTTCCTCACTCTGAAAGATAAACAAGCAGACAGATGACAGGTTTTGCACATAAAAGTAGCAGTGCTGACAATTCATCACATTTCTTACTGACGAATAAAGTGACACAGTTTTAAAATGCATTAACACAATATGGTATTGTCCAGGTCAAGACATGGCAGGAAATGACATTGTGAAGGAGTTGGCAGCTTCACGACACCACTGGATTACAGATCAAGAACTCATAAGTATCAATGGTTAGTGTGCTATCAATTTGTCCCATTTCAGATTGGCAAATAAAGAGACGGTTTAAATAATAGTAGAATGATATGACATTGTTCATAGTTAAGACATTGCAGAATATGACATTGTGCTGTAGTGGGTAGGTTCACCACACCACTGGATTACGGATGAAGAAAAGAAGCATACATGCAGTGCAAAAGAAGATCACTTGATCTGTATAGTTTAATTTACATGGTATGAAGAAGGAACTTGGTTGTACAACTGAAAACTTAAATTGAGAAGGACAAACTTTTGTTTATGAACTACATAATAAACTTTAGACATGCAATTTGATGCAAACACCAAAAATAAACAGCTGTTGCAGTCATGCCTAACCAAATATACACAAAAAAGTTTGAAGGCTTGAGAAGGACAAACTTACATTACTGGTGAAGACAGGCTCTATAAAGCCCTTGTCCATGCTAATGGGGGGCAATTCAAGAAGTTTACCACAAAATCTTCTTCATAAGCATTGCCTTTATTCTACATTTCGTTAAGAGTATATATAGATGTGATAATATACGAAAAATGGAGAATATTTAAGATAAGATGAAGAGCGATGCTACATAACCAAGTAGCTATAAATGTATGTGCAGCGATACAGGCAAAAGGCATAGCCAAGAGCAATGCACAGCTAAACTTCTTCAGTACCAACCTTATGGTAAGAGTAAATATAAATTTAATGTGTAGAAAATGGAGGGAAAAGGAAAATAAGCTACAGAGTGATGGTACATGAACAACTACCTGTCAATATAAGTACACTGATAAAGGACAACATGTACTTACAAGAACAATGCAGAAGTAAAAAATTCATTGGCATTGGATATATTCTACACTAATGTAACCATTGATACATATCAGATAATTTGGAGTGAACAATTGATAAGCAAGCTATCATGCATACTGCTGTCACATAATGAACCAGGTATGTATGCAAGTACAGCGATACAGGACAACAGGTACTAACAAGAGCAAAGCAGCGGGCAACATATTTGCGATATCCTGTCGTTCTTTTCAAAACGGAGTTCTTCTTCGAGCAGATTTCCTGCAAAAAATATCCGTAAGGCACATGCGGAAAAGTAGAAGTTCAAATTGTCATGTGATTTCATAGACAGTACCTCATCCTGGGAACGAGACGAGTGCATAACAAGGTTTTTCCATTCAATGTATTTTAAATTTAGCACAGGAGACTTCACCGGAAATTCGTTTGTAGACTTGCCATCAAAGTGTGATTTCCTCAGGTAACACCGATACTGCTGCAATGCTTCCTTGGAAAGCACAAGCAAGCTTTGCTCGTCATGACTATCCAGATTGACCCTCGCCTAGTTACAAAAATGTAATGTAAATCATTGATGTGTTCGATCAGCAGAAAACAGGAAAATAATAACCATGACTAATAGAACTTACATGTAAGTTGGACAGGAAGATGTGAAAATGGTGTTTGTCTTCATTATGATCTTCCCATGATGGGAATATATGCACGTAGTCCCTAACAACATTGAAAGCATTGTCTTTTAAACTGGGAATAAATGGAATGGGGTTCTAATCTGTAGGAATTGGCCGTCTCTGCAGTTGGGATAGGTCTTCGACCGGTGGACTTGCTGTACTTTTTGCTGGAGTGGGATTTTTCTGTGGTACAGATGGTGCTATGGCAAATGAAATCAGTATACCATTTGCTGGAGTGCAGGTCCTGTGTGGTGGGGCTAGTGGTGTGGCTAGTGAAGTATGGGTACAGTCTGCTGGAGTCGGTCCTACGTTTTGTGTCACTAGTTGTACAACCAATATAAGTGGGGCGCTGTCTGATTTCTCCGGCACCACCATGTTTTTCAAGGACTTTGCTGGTGCTCCTTCGGGTTTGGCAATCACCCTCTTCCTTTTTGATGTCTGATGCACAAGAACAACATTTGAGTGAAAAAACATGGTATGATGATAGATGGAATATGTATTGATAATGGATGGGCATCGCATCTCAAGTTATATGATGAGTAAACTAAGAAGATGGCGGTGCAACAAAGTAGAAGAAATGCAAGACAACATATGCAAGATACGCGCAATCAATAAAACCTTGCCAAATTAGAACAGGCACCTTGATGGGTGAACAGGACAGGCCAACTGCCTTTGACTCCTCGAGGTTAGAATAGTCATTACTTGCTGGAGTAAGTGGGTAGTGCATGAGTTTCATTGCTTTCAGAATGGCACTCAATGCCTTGGTGCCAATTTTGTAAATCATTGCAGTGTTCCACAATATTCTTCTGATGCACGGATTCTGATATTCACTATAATTGTGTATAATATCTGAGAACCATGAAAACATAAATAGTTGTGAGATTATCTTTGTAATGCAGATGATATTCTAATATAGGGGCGCCCCTGTAAACACTTGTGTGCTATCACTGGATTCTGATGAGAGAGCTCATGTGTGATGTAATATGGTGCATGCATTTATATAATCTGGCACAAGTACACAAAAAAATAGGCTCCATAAGTAAGGATAGCTGGCAGATGACAGGTTCATAATATACTGTATAGAGAGTTTATTGCCAAACCATGATAACAGGAGCACACAGCAAGTAGGCAGATCATAGTGTACATAACAGGGGTACACCATAACCACGATATATAAACCGGGAAAGTGGAACTGGCTTGAAAATACGGAGTTGTATTGCCGCTAGTAATTGAAAGCCTATCGATCACAAAGCAGCTACACAGATCATATTATAGATATAATGGGAAAACCTTAAGCATCAGAGTAAAATTAGCAAAGTGGAACTTGCTGGAATATATGTGCTAGTTTGCCGGTACGGCTAGAAAGGCTTCGGATACCATCTCTCTTCAAGTGAAGGTGCGGTACTGTTAATATCAGTGTAACTCTCAAAGGCGACATAGCTCCCCGCATTTCCTTGCTGTTCTTATAGGATTCAAGTGGGCAGGCCACTACAAATCCTATTCCTATGTTTACAAGATCCTACGAATCAAAGAGGCTCAAAGTGTCCATCACAACCGACTGTATGGACCTCTACGCTGCAAATGTCCCTGCTCATCTTCAGTACAAGGAACATACTGTACTACTATCAAACTCCCTCCATTCCAAAATATAAGTCTTGGTAGAGATTTCCACTATGGATCACATACAGATGTATCCAAATACATTTTAGAGTGTAGATTCACTCATTTTATATGTAGTCCATGGTGGAATCTATACAAAGACTTGTAGTTAGGAACGGAGAGAGTACATATTAAAGAAGAACGGAAGAGGAACATGGTAAAGAAGAGCGAGCAGATTTTGGATAATAAAATGTTGGTTGCGCAGTGCCCACACATGATGAACCAAAGCGCATTAAGAATGCAACTCCCAGCTGTCTCTCGACCATTTCAGGCGGTTGGATGAACATCCTATGTCTCTTAACCCATCTTCTTCCTCGTCTCTGATTGTTCCCATATAGAACACCGCACGGGCCGCCGGACGGACCACCGGCCCCCACCGCCTGTGTTCCTCCGCCACCCCCACCCCCCACCCCCGCCCCAACCCCCACCCGCGTCGAGTTTTCTTCGTTCGTCGAGGCCCCACAACCACCCGAGCCCCTTCGTTCGCACTGGCGAACTCCGGCGAGCTCTGAAAAATTTAGTCTACTGTGATTTAACTAGTGTGGAATATAAAAGGGGAAAACCATAAGAATTGGGAGTATAGTGTTGAGCGTGCCATGGCAGATCTGAAGGTGCAAACCGGACAAAGGCAACTTCGCAACCAAGATAAGAAATCAGAGTAAAGCAATGGTGATCTATTTTCTTCCTGCGATAAATAAGTTGAGCAGATACGAAAGAGTACCGCCTTTGGTGTGGCGCCGTGTACGCATCTGCTGAGAATTTGACGGTTCTGCGGTAGCGATGGCTGTCAGCGGCGTGGAAGCAGATCTAGGAGGGTAGATGGTGGCCGCGGGGTGCGGTGGCCGAGACGGTCGTAGGAGCGGCGCCGGCAAGGTGGACGACGGCAGGGATGAAGCGAGAGGACGGGGTGCAGGGATCCCGGTCCAAAGGCGTGGATGAGAGAGATCGATCTCTTGTAATGGACGGCGGCGTCGGGGTATCAGCTCCGGCATGGTGGAGGAGGACGGCGGTGGATGGGGTGGCGGACGGCGGCGGACGAAGGAGGGTGGGGTGAAGAGGGTGTTTTGGCGCCCACGGAGTACGAATGGGGAAAAGGGAGGTACAGAGGAAGGGGGGAACCATGTATTCAGGGCGCGCTTGTCTCAAATGCAAGGAAATTTACAAACTTATCCCCCGTTTCAAATTTCTACTACATCACAACAACATTAGTCGGTTGGGGATAGGACGGTAATCTCGCATACACCGAATATTTGCCGATGAGAGTTTGTTTTTGGTGCCCACTGTGTATGAATATGAATCGGGGAGGGAGTCGATTTTGGCCGGACACACTATGTTTTGGCGCCCATCGTGTATGAATCCGGGTGAGAGGCGGTTACGTCACGTTTGGGTGAAATTACAAACCTACCCCTATCGAAACCTATAGAAATCCAGCGGATAGGCTTTGCGTGGCAGGGATAGGCTGTAGTGATTTCCATCTCGTAGATTTTGGTTTCGGGCGGTTACTGTGACTTTCCCCGCTTCGTTCAAATTTTGCAGAGTGCATGTTTACCGTGCCACCTCAATTCGAATCCCGTTTGTATTCTATTTTTTTCGGGCGGGATCCATTTTCAATTGGAATTACATTCTATATACATCATGTTTTATATATACTTTCAAAAGGACAACAACATTTATACATAAATATGGTTTACAAATGGCATGATCTCAGATTCATAAGGTTGTATCCATCAATTTGGATTTTCAAATATTTGAAACCACTTTATGTTGAAATCCAATGTATGCATTCCTCGCTAACTGTCTCCAATTAATGTGTGTTTCATGCGGGTTTTTTTACTTCTCAAACATGTATAATGTGTTTCACACACGCAACATATAGTGTAATCCTGTTTAGACATTAATTGCATATAAACCATGAATTGTTTGTAATTAAAGAATCTATGGATCACCAATATTGATAAACTATATAACATTACACGTGTGCCCAAATTCAAATGAATATGCATGTTTGATACACCAATTTGCATTATGATATTATCGATGTTGTGATCTCCAGTTTAAATATTTGAATCCCCTTTAATCCAGATATTTGTCTCATATAGCTATCACTAATGCTTATATAGGACTATCTCTCTAGACCTATACGCGTTCATCGTCTCTTAGGTATCTCTCGTGCTACCTATATGTCGACAATGCTCTTTTATCTTCGTAACACACTGACGGTACTCTCTCCCTCGACCTTCATCACTCTATCTCTCTCTAAGTATATCTCGCTCCCTGCTATGTGTCTCTAACTATGATTCTCCATGTGGAATCTCTTTCTCTCACACAAACACAAACTTTGTCTCCCGGGGTCTCATTTCTCTCTACTATTCCCATGTGTGCCACTCACACACCCCTCATACAGAGATGTCATTCGCTCCTTAGATATGAGAACCTACGACTCTTCCTCTTCAATATCTCTTTCTCACACACAAACACAAACTCTGTCTTCCAGGGTCTCATATTTCTCCATTGTTTTCTTGTATGTCGCTCACACACACCCTCTCTCCCTAGAGATATCTCGCGTTCCCTCATATGTCTCTCTAGCTATCACTCTCGTTGTGAAATATCTTTCTCTCTCGCAGACACAAAACTCCATCTCTCTGGATCTCATTTCTCTTTGATATCTGTTTGTATGTGACTCACATGCACCCTCTCTCTATCTCTCTCACAGCCACACACATAACCCAGCCTTCTGATCCACTCGACTCATATCTCTAATGCACACTAGCTAGCATCTTTATCTTTCTATTTATCTATCTCTCCATCAACCTTCTTTCTCGCCCTCACTCTTGATTCCTATCACGCACACTACATATGTTTCTCTCTACATGCAGTCAAGTGCCCTCTCACACACATATATAACTTCACCCTTTGAACCACCCGACGGTCATCTCCAACACCCAAACTAGCGGATGTCCCTCTAGCTAGCATCTCCATCTCTGTATCTATCTGTAGTTTCTCCGTCAACATTTCTTTCTCGCATGAAGTCTTGCTTCCTATCACCCACACTATATATGTCTCCCCATACATATGCATTTATAGGTTGATATATTTTGCACAATCGTTGCGCCTCACTCCCTCTGCTCTCCATAGATGCATGCTCCAGCCCACGCCACTATCTCTTAAAGACAAAACACATGCTCAATTGTCGGGCCTTCTTCCCTGCATTTCCACATGCATGCATATTGCCATACCGATCCGTCTCTCCCATGTCGTTGATCTTATGACTTATGTCTTCTTTCTTTTATCTCAATCATGCGCTCGCACACACACACACACATCCCACATATACATGTATACTTCTCACACATGCACGTTCAAGGTCTCTATGTCTCCATACATAGTTAATTACCCTCAATCCTAACGCCACATTGAATCTTTCTCCTCTTTTGTGCACATAACTTCCGCCTGGATGGGTAAAACACACACTCACACTTAACAATCTCCTTCTAGCTACCCCCCTGCCTCTCACTCTTCCCCTATATCCCCGAAACCAATAAGACCATCTCTTTGTTTAATTCCCGCCTACATGCACCATCGATATATAGTAGTCTTCCTCGGTGTCTCTCGAACAAACACGTTCTCTCGATGTTGACTCCTCTCACGCGCACACACCTTCTCTTCCCTCTCTACGGGCATTTTCTATCTCGCACCCCATCGTTGGTGGCCTCTGCCATACACATCACCTCTCTATGATGAAGCTATGCACACTTAAATTACATCCGCCACAGAGGACCCCGCGACACACACACACACACACACACGCACGCACACACCCTCCCCCCCACACACTAAGACTCCATCTCTCTCTCACACACACACACACAAACACACACGCACGCACGCATGCACCACCCCACACACACACTAAGAATCCATCTCTCTCACACACACACACACACACTAAGACTCCATCTCTCTCTCTCTCTCCTCTCTCTCTCTCTCACACACACACACACCACACAAACACTAAGACTCCATCTCACACACACATGCTCTAGGCGGAGCATTTGTTCCTACCACCCTTCATCTAACCTTACCCGTATGATAAACAATCACCTTTATTTACTTGCATAACATGGACAAATTCCACTTTACTTTAGTAGTGAGCAAACTTATCATCTATACACTTATAAAAAAAATGAGTTGGCGATGATGGTGTGCCTGCCATCTTGTAATACAGACCGTACGATCTATATCTGACTGATAGAAAGCAAACTATGATAAATTTACAAAAGATACCCGCACCTCTCTCCACATCATTATCTCCCACAACCTCATTGCTCAGCAATTAAAAAAGGAATAAGTCTCTGGAACAATCTAGCATGCATGGTGGCCACTGCCGCCTGCCGGCGCCGTCCATCCCCATGCCTCTGCCCATTCTGACCACCAGTCACCACCACGCTCCACTCCTCCTCGCCTTATCTCTCATCTTTCATTTTTTTCGATGACTTTCTTGAGATATCATTAGCTTTTACAGATGGGATTACTCCTGCATGGGTCAATCACAACAGGTGTTTTGTAAAAAAATGCATATCGATGTTCCGTGCAATGCACGAGAATCTTGCTTGTAATTATATAACGCAAATCACGAGCAGGAAGTGACATTTTTTTGACACAACCATGTTAACATGGCCACGTAAATCACTAGCTAAAGTAAATACCATTATACTTATATCCCGATGCAGAAGGTTGAGTACATGTCCGAAGAGTAGAGTTACACACACGCACTCTATCTCTCAGAATCTCTCTCTCTGCCCACTTAAGCAGACACGTATGTTACAATTTTTGCACCCGCGGGTACACGTGATGCTGCGCATTTATTTAAGCCGGAAGGCGAACCCAAACAGTAGCTGCATTCATTCCCCTCCCACCGCCTCTTCTCTGGTCGCCGTCGCCTGGTAGCCATGGGTCGGCCGAAGGTAACAACATATGCCATACTCCCGCCGGAGCGGCGCTTTAATATGGAAATTTTAGTGGTCATGCATGCATCTTTTTGTGCTAGCACTCCTATATAAGGGTTGACCTGTCGCTTTCGGCGGACATGCGCGGGCGGTGGAAGAGGGAGGAGAAGGGAAGCGGGCTGTGGAGTAATGTTTTTTACCATAATTTCTTAGGAAACTGAGTGCAGTAATTGAGTAGTTTTGCAAACTACTAGTACTACACCTGAAACGGTTCAAAACCTATACTCCCTTGCCAACGCGCGCTTCCCGCGTGAAACGTTCAGCGTCGCCCTGGAGCGTCAGTGCCGCATTAATGCCCGGCCAGAGCGGAGGCGACCTCTCACTAGCGCCGGCTTTGAAGTGGCGTGACGGCTGAGAGAGCGCCGCTTCCCGGTGCACGCGACTGCTCCGTGTCGAGACTGGCCATAGGCCCTGTTTGGATCCATGGGTTAGAGTTAGTTTGAGCTAGTTGGGGCTAAAATAGCCCTAAAGTATCCAAGCATGAGGGTTTAAATTGGAGCAAGTTGCACCGAACCCACCAAAAAAACTATCACACCCAAGAGGTGCTAACTGGAGATAGTTCTCATTGGGACCACTGAAAAATCACTTTTCTCTCTCCATGAAGTGCATTTATTGTCAATCTAACCCTGTCACCCAAACACCTCTTTGGCTACAGTTAGTTCAGGGTTAGTCATGAGTTAGTCTAACCTCTAGCTAAGTTAGAGTATCAAACAGGAGCAGTATAGGACATGCAAGTTGCTCAAAGCATACAGGCAAATTCGTACGTGAAAGGATTTTCTTGTTTTTGAAAATAGAACGTGAAAGGAATTTTTTTTAGAATGCTCTTGGCATGTCACTAACATGTGATAGTTAACTGACCTCAATAGACGGCAGAAACGCCAGCCCGCCGCACTTTGATAGAGACGAGGAGGGAGAAGCGATATAGGCTGTTGGATTACTAGAGATAGGTGTCGCACAGAAGCCAAGAAATATGGTGATAGCATGGGTTAGCTACTAATGTGATGTAACTACACTGGGTTGCCGTGTTTCGTACTCTTCCAGTCCACTGTGGAGATGATTGGTTAATTTTATATCACTGAATAATAAATATTATGAGTGCAGACGCTCCACCACGAGGTTCCTTGCTCCTTCTGGGTCGTCCGGAATCTATGTTCTTCCACTCTATTTTTTTACGTGAGCTTTGTTCATCCTTTTGCCAACACGCGAGACATCTAGCATCAAGGTGCACGTGTTATGCAAGGATTTTTCCATCTATATGAAGAACACGCGGGACTGGAACAACAGTAAGTGAAGTAGAAAGGCACAAATGGTATGAACATGCATGGCATATAGGGTGTGTTCGATTGCGTTCTCGTCTCAGCATAGTTGTTCCCTCTTCATGCATGCTCAACTCAACACCCCTCTTCATGCATGCTCTCTTCATGCATGCTTCTAGTGTATTTGTGCTAAACTAGTGTGGAATCATGCACCCTCCATACACTCTACCAAACACCCAAAAGTAGGTCGAGAAGGGAACTCTTGGGCGGCATTTGTCTCATACTACGTACTACCACTAAATGTTGTACGTGCAATGCACGGTGATGTTATGGAGTACGTGCCTAAGTACTATACTACTACTATATTAGTTGGAGGCACATATTAACTTTTATATTTGTTTACGTGTATGCCCGAGACCTTCCAACTAGACGTGTCTTTCTCTCCAGGTCGCACTTTGTTGTATCGTTCATACCACTAAGTACTACTACATGTGGTCTCTGACCCAGAAGTGGAAGAAGTGGAGATGCACTACCACACTGTTTTTTTACGCTAGGCTCTACCATGCTGTTCATGTCCCACTCCTTTCACTGACGTGTGGGACATCCCGCACGTGCCGTGTTTGGAACCCTTCCTCGTAGGAGTTGAAACGCTAGCATTCATTAGAAATAAAAAATAATTATAAATCGGCAGTGATACTATTTTTTGTGAACCACAGCAGTGATACTATACCATGTGGTTTCCTTGCTCCTCGATATCTGCAAGAATACTTCCGTTCGCCAACATGTGGGATGTCGGCCATCCTGGTCCACTTGCCATGCACACAGAACTCCAAGGGAGAGTCACCCAGGTCGTCGCGCTGCAGTAACAATGACTAATGAGCCGTCAAATCACAGGCCCATTTCCCACTTTGAAGTTGCTCGGACGAAGGAACCATCATGACTTCGTTGGATTCCGCTTCTTGAAGAAAACTACTGTACCAGCAGTACTGCTAGCTACAGTAGTTACTCCAACAGAGGCCTCCTTTCATTCATAGGATAGGAATATGAAAATCATAGGAAGTGAGATGACATGCATCTCAATTCCTATAGAGAAAGAGATGTCATTTGATGCTTAGGATAGGAATTTTTCCATTTAGTCTAGGCTAATGTACTGGTAATTTGCTCTAAAAACTAAAGTAGTAACTAGTAGTACTGGTACATGCTCGTACTCAGACACAGACACACACACACTAACTACTAGTACTACTACTTCTCACATGCTGGCCAGACGCCGTCGTTCTCCTTCCCGGCTTTGTCGGTGACACCCCACCGTGCTTGGATCTCCGCCGACCTCTCTGCAGCAACGCGTGCGTCCTTTTCTTTCTTGCGGCGCTGGGCCTCTCTTTTCTTGAGTGTTTTCTGACTTTTCCGCTCCCTCTGTGCGGCTTTGGCCACCTCTTTCTCTACCGCCCATTCGGCCTTGGCATCTTCAAATTCCTCCCTCATAGTTGTGAGGTCGCGAGCGGCGATGAACTCGGCACGGCGGGATGCCATCGCTTCCCTACCATTTTGTGTGCGGTTGTGGGCGGCGAGGAGCTCGGCGCGGCGGGGTGCCATTGCTGCCTTACCGGTTAGTGTGCGGCGCGGTGGCATGAATGACGCTTGGTGAGAGCTCTAGGGTGGAGTGGTCGGACAACCGTATAGTGCATTGGTTTGTCAAGAGCTCAAGGACAGAAGACGAAGCAAATTTGGATTCCCCTTCAATCCTGGTCATTTATTACCGAGTAAAATGCATTGGCGGTCATCGAACTTGTCTTGATAGCTCACTTTGATCATTGTATACGAGATATGGTGATTATACGGTCACTGGCTTAGCGTATAGCTCTGTATTTTCCTGGTTGACCAGTCAAACAGTCCGCATGCGCCTCATCAGCTCGTGTTCTTTATCTATCTACGCGGGCCTTCCTGTCAAATGAGAAAGAAATACTGTAAAAACCAAAATTATGCGTATGTGGGGAATCAAACCGCGGACTCATCACTGCAACGCACCCTCGTCAGCCAAATGAAAATGAAATACTTCGCGTCAGACACTCACGCTCACATTGTCAAAGCATGCTAATGTATGCACGTCGCCCTCTAAATCAAAGTCCTGCTCATGGCGCAACGCAAACGGCGAGCCCATCACCTGCGTGCCCCGGCGGTGCCTGACATTACTATTTAGATGTTTGATGGAGGCCTACGCGAACGCCGAGCATGTATTCACCTGGCTCAACGCCAATGGTCATACTCGGACCGCCTTGCTCATGTATATCGTCCATCACAATGACAATCTATAAACAGCGTAAGCTAGAGAGGGTACTATGGTAGTATGGTATGGAGTATGTACCATCGTGAGCGACCGATCTTAGTGCCACTGCACACCGAAACCCCTTCCATCGCTAGCGCGTGCTTCCCGCCTGAAACGGTCACCGTCTCTCTAGAATGTCAATGCCGCATTCACCGGACTTAACTGCAGGTGCAATTGGTCTGTGTCACTGACATGCGGGACAGATGCCTGTTGGGCCCACATGTTAGTAACCCAAATGCATCGGCAGTTAAGTCACTGAAGCAGCGTCTGCATTCATGCCCGACGAACCTACTCCGGCGCCAGTTGTCCATCCGTCTGCCGCGGCTCATTGCCATTCGCCCGCTATATTAACTTGAGCCCCAGCTCCCAGCCATAGCCAAAGACCCACACTTATTCTCCTCCGGTCACTTCCTTCTGTCGGCACCACTTCAACCATGGCCTCCTGGTGCTCCAAAGCTCTCTTGGACGTACTGTCGCAGGAGCAGACGAGGGACATCGGCGGCTCCGCTCCGGGCGCGCTCCAAAGCTCTCTTTGACGTACTGTCGCAGGAGAAAGCGAAGGAGATCGTCGGCACCCCCCCCCGGCCGCCCTCCGCCGCCACGACCACGAAGCTGGTGCGCGTGTGCGGGCGCAGCCGGCAGCGAGGAAGAGTAGTACACGGTAGGTCGCCGCCGCTCTGGTCCCGGGAAGGCCACCGCTACTCCACTCAGTCGACGCCAAGCTTGGTGGGGTAAACATCGGCGGCCGATTAGCCACTTGACGGCAACATGGAGGGAGAAATCTTCAAAACCTTGTGCTCCAGAGGAGGAGGTTATCGACGCATATGAGGAGGAGGCAAAGGCAATGGCCGGCTTTCTCGGGTTCATGGTCGGACATGGTGGTCGGGCGCCGGCGATCGTTTAGATTAGGTTTACAGTAGGTTTTAGTATGGATTGTGCGAAATATGTAATGAATTTCGTCCAGTTTGTAGGAAAAGTTTTCGAAATGTAATGAATTTCATCCGGTTAATTTGAAATTTGCTTTGTTTGAACGAATTTCGTCCGGTTAGTTCATATAGATGCCGGTGTAAATTTGTGGGCCAGCGCTGGAGATGCCCTAACTATCATGCTATAATCGCTAACAGTCCTCCATTTTTATCTTGCTTACATAAGAATAGAGCAAGAGGACGACATTGTAGCACGTCATATCACTCGAACTAGCCCGCTTAACGAGCGGAAAAGCACCACCCTCGTCATTTTATCGATCGATCGTGCGAAAATGTTACGCTTCGCTAGTTCTAAGACTAGCCACAGTGGGAGTAACTTCGGTAGTAACATCGAGTCCAACTTAGCAAATTTGCTTATGTGGCAATGAGTTAATGAGGAGAGATGTAGTACTAGTAACTTAGCTATTTACTGTAACATCACATGCCCCAATGCAATATGAGTCTATAACCTAATAAATAAAGCTTTGCATGTTACCACACTTATGTTACTACCCACTATTCAGGTAGTAACATAGTCTAGAGATATGTGTATGTTACTAGTGTATGTTACTCTCCATTGTGGCTAGTCTAAAGGAAAAGGCGGCACACTTATGACTCGTACCCGTCGCACCCCCGATAGTATGGCTCGCACGCTGCTCACCAGAGGGGATACGTGTTGTCTTGCAATTTCACTGACATGTGGGACTGTAATTGAATAAACCGTCGATAGCCGAAATCTAATCGCTCGGCGGGTGTCGGCTGAGAAGAGAGAAACGGGGGAGGGAGAAGAGATCGCCCGCCCGCCGCGCACGGACTCCAAGAAATATATGGTGATAATGTGAGGTGGGCCATGCTGGAGTCTGGAACACTTCCAGAGCCCGCTCTGACCGCCCTGGCCCCTCAAGATGCCAGCTACCCGTCACATGCATAGAAAGTAGTCCCCGCTTATGTGGAGGAGAGAGAGGCATTGACAAAGTCAAGGAGTAACAGTGGAGACAATAGCTTTCATAAAAAATAAACAATGAATACTCGTTGCTCGTCCTCTATAAAGGAAAGAATACTTTCATTCGCTGACATGTGGGACGTCGACCATCCTGGTCCACCTGCCATGCACAAAATTATCCTGGTCTACCCCGGTCGTATCGCAGGCCCAACCTTTCCCACTGTAAGTTGTTCGGACGAAGGAACCATCATGACTTCATTGAATTCCACTTCTTCAAGAAAACTTACTGTACCCGCAATACTGCTACCACACGCGAAGACTGGACGACACTGTACCATGTCATATCACTGAAACCCACTAGGCCAAACTAGCCCGCCTAGGTCATCTATTTTGGAATGGAGGGAGTACGTCTCTGCACTGCTATGATTTTGTGTTGCACGTTCTCTATACTTTTGCTACAATTTTCCTACCCTATGAACCAAATGAGGCCTGAATGTATGTCGACTATTGTGTGATCTATCGCTAAGCCTACAATTTTAGGAGCTAGGGCTATTGGCCGATCGACGAGGGATAAGTATAAGCATACCACGAGCTCATCAGCCCCAATGTTTCTCTTCGGTGAGTGTTTTGCATGTACTATAGCTCGCACAGTAGCTAGCCTACTAACACCAAGAATCATCAAACAAGCCCTGCTGATATGATAAACAGTTCAAACTTACATCTAAGCATGCCATATATTACATCAAAAGCTGGTGAGGATACATCTGTTTCCATAACTCGGAGAGGGTTCGCATGATTCATCGCATGATTCACTATCAAACAAAAGTAGCAAGATCCGCCCACACAAGATAGTGCACTAGCCCTAAGATGGTTTGATAACACGCATCGTTCTGGTAATTAAACACAGGGCAATGCAAACTACCTTGAAGGATTAGCACGACCAACTATTTCTTATCATCGATCTCTCGGGCAATGACCACGGCACGGACATCGGCATGGGAATCGATTTCCGGGGCGATGTCCACAGGACTAACCGCGACATCGGAATCGATCTCTAGGGCGATGTCCACAGGATGGACAGCGGCATCAGAATCGATCTCCGGGGCGATGCCAACAGGATGGGCCACGACATCGGAATCATCAAGGACAACCACCGGCACCTGCACAACCCTAACATATTAGCAAGCACATTGCAAATAATCAAAGACCACAACTATGGTAACAAGCCATTATTTTTTACCTTGTGCAGCTCACCGGGGGATCTCATCCCTCCGGGGGCCATCTCCTCATCCTCGATGGGGGCCATCACCTTGCCAAGGGAATACTGCTTCTCAACGGCGACTATCTCCTCAAACTCGGTCTTGATCCTCACATAGGTGGCAATCAGAGTTCCTGGGGTAGGCACGGTGGGGCCCTTGCTGTTCTTCCAACTTTCTTTGAGGAGTTCGTCCGCCAACATCCTCAACTCTCTGGCCAGTGCTTGTTTGTTGGAGTTCTTTGTCTCCATGGGTTGGCCCACCAACATGGTCAACTCGTTGGTCGGTGCTCGCTTCCTGGAGATCGCTGTCTCCAGTGGGTTGTCCACCGGCAACTCTTTGCCTAGTGCTCCAGGATCCATCAATGAACTGACAAACAAAAAGCAATTGAAAGGAAACCACAATCGCAATGAAAACGGGAAAAGAATAGGATGTGAGGATCGGTCGGTGCTTCGCAAAAAGAAGATTATTGGAATGAAAATATAGCAGCATAACTGATTCGCCCACCTTTCCTTCGTCGGTACAGAAGAAAAATGGCAGAAGTGAGTAGCCTGGAGTGAGGTTTTCTTCAAGAAAGGGAAGAAAGGGCTTGAACGAGCGTTGCAGCTGTGAAATGATGGTTGCTTCGTCCAGTCCAACTTGGAGGCCACCTTACCACTACTGGTAAAGGTGTGGGTTTTGTGATATGACGGGTCATGACGGCCACACCGGGGTGACAGGTGAGTCTTTCCTGTAGCACCTCACCGTGATTTGGTGGATGGCACGCGGGCCCGGATGCTTTGAAATGTCCTGCATGTAGATAGAGCGGCTAGTCATATAGGAGTGCTCAATATTGTGCACCGCGACCAAGGCGGAGAGGAAAATGAGAGAACTACATAATTAATGCATGAGTTTAATTAGGGTAGTTTTGTAAAGTACGAGATACATTCCTCCAATCGCAAAATGCCTTGGTTCATGAGATTTGAGATTTGAGCCCTATAAACCGGAAGGGAGGGAGTACTGCAGACGGTGTAGTCTAGTCACTTGTTGAAATCTCTAGAAAGGCAAATACTCCTTTCCGGTTTACAGGGCTATACTAGAAGAAGAAGAAGAAGTCATCTTACGAAAACCAAATAGTCCCAAAACACTTAGGCACGGTGCATTAACTTCTACCTTGTTTCTTGTTTCTTGACATATCAACCAATAAGAGATGAGAGGTGTGCATGCTTTTAATGACTTGCAATGGCTAGTTCATTGCATGCAATGTTATTAATTAGCAAATAAACATTGGTGACCCCAGGAGGAAATGGTGTTAAGCGCGTGGAACTATGCAGAATGAGTATCAACCAATGGATAATGGAGTTTAATTGTTAAACAATAGCAATTTTGTCTCATGCAAGAGCCTGGCTAGTATATGTGTGCTCCAAGGAACCGCACCACGCGAGCGTTCGCAACTGCCACGTTCGGGTTGCGCTTGGCTCTTCGCCTCTTCGAGAAGACGAACAATGATGTTACTCCTACTTCTACAGTATTGAATCCACTCCTGCATGTCCGTCCACCTCGTGCGGGAGGGATATCATGTAGCGAAAGCTTCTACTTACTGCTCCTGCCTTTGCGTCCATGACAGGTGGGCCCAACAGGTGGTTGGCCCTCCTGTCATGCAGCTAAAGGCATGTGCAGTTAAGGCACCGGAGCTCAGTCCGCGAGGGAGAGGGCGTTGTAGTAATCAAATATCTCGGTCTTGTATGAGTTGACGTGACACATCAAAGCACTGCACTCGATATAAGTCTTTTTACACATTCCAAATGGGCTACTTCATATGTAGGAGTAGACATATTCTGCTTCGTATGTAGTCACTTGTTGCAATCTCTAAAAAGACTTATATTTGGAAACGGAGGGAGTACAACGCATGCGTGCATGCCGTGACTTTCCTTTTGATACTTGCATGTGTTGATTTGATGCACCTTGCCAAATTTTGACTATAAATTTAACTAACCAAATTTTCATGCATGTCACAAAAAATTACGGGGCTGTTTGGGTTGTGACTATGTTTGTCTTATGTTGCCACATTATTTTTCCCACACTTGCCACACTTGCCTAACCTGAGTTGCTCAAATTGTTAGACACACTTTGGCTTGCCTAAGGGAATCTTGCCACAATTTTTGTGTCTGACACATTATTTTTGTGTCTATGACACATTATTTTTGTGTCTATGACATGTGGAGTAGAAAATATAAATAATAATGCATGTTGGGGCAACCCACGTTTCCGCTAATTTTAGCCGTGGGCTTGTTCACAATTTTTACGAGGGGGTGGTTGTTCATTTAATGGAGGGACTTGTAGTACCAGACTTGAACGATACAAAGTGCGACCTGGCACACCGTAACACCACTTGGAACAAGCGGGTAGCTATCTCAAAAAACAATCAACAACTAAAAAAGCGTGACCTGGCATGTAGTAGTACACAATTTTAAACGATTGTTCTGATGGAGTGAAAAAGGAAAACTACCACACTACGTATATATAGGCCGGAGCCTCCGTGCTTGCTTGCTAGGGTTGCTCTATTCACACACTCTCATCCTCTCCAGATCTAAACAAGATAGGGGTAGTAACACTGTCTTTCTCCCTTCAAAAAACACTAGCTTTCTGTCCTCACCGCTGGTTACAGATCCGGACGTATCCCCCTCCGCCGGTGTAGGGGAGGAGGGGCAGTGTTTAGGCCGTCGTCGACAGTGAGGGAGGAGACCCACTATAGGCCGCACCGTTATCTCTGGCTGAGCGCCAGCACGGGAGGTCCTCCGATCCCTTCGTGGTTGCCTGTGGGTGGATCCGGCCTCCCGCCACCCACCTATCCACATCCCGACGACCTTCAAGTATATCTTCGTTTGAAACCGCCTTAGCTCTACTTCCCCAGCTCGCTACGTCGCTGCATGTGCATCATTTTCTACCTCTCAGCCCCTCTCGATCGGATGGTCCAACGTCACCTATTTTTTTTTTCTATTGTTAGAGGTAAAGCTACTTCATGGAGTCGAATCTTGTATACTTGGTTCAAACAAGACATAAAGTGGGGGTGGGGGAATTTAGTATGTACATCGGACTTGGTACAAACAGGAAGGAAAGGGGGTGAAAGTAGTACAGACTGGTCATCCAACCGGTCTCTTGGTCGAAAAGGGAAATATGGGGGTAACGTTGTACACAGTGGTATGACCAGGACTAGATTTGCTATCCACACATAGGAGTAGGTGGCTAGAGTGAACAAAAATGGGACCAACCCAGATATGTTTCTTGGATGTTTGTTTCTTGGGGCAACAAACTATGAATCACCACTTTATGCCCCTGTTTATGTACATGGTGCTGGACTACTGGTGCACCCACTGTCCCATGCCCTTATACCAAATATTTAGGCTCCGTTCGGAATAAAGGGGCATAAAACATAGGTCTTGATGAAAATAGAGGAATAGGAAAGGAATGTAGGTATAAAACTATGGAACAGCGAACCGGAGCAAACTCTCAAGAGAATGTGTTCGGATGGACTACGAAATGTACAGATTTGTTTTTTTAGAGTAGCATGCCTGTCAGTATGAGATGCTATTTGTTTATTCAGCTGCACAGTGACTACTCTTGTCCTCACCTCATGTACCACACATAGGTTGATTTTTTTATTCCGGCAAACACAGCACGGCAACCTGTCTAACGCATGGCAGCGAGCGCCTGCCTCGGGCTTCCGCCCAAAAAATGAGCAGCGCGTGGATATTTCTAATCCTATGGAATCAGTACTACCAGACCAACTTTCTATGAAACACTATTCACCTTTCCCGTGTTCCGAACGGTTGGAAGGGAGAGAATACCGTAGGAATTGTGTTCCTACGAAAATCCTGCACCAAACCTGTGAACCAAACGCAGCCTTAGTTGTTCTTAATCTAATGTCCCTGGTAAAAATGAAGCCATCCCACTGTTATAAGCCATGACAAGTTTAGCCAAATGTTTTTGCCTGTAAATGTTTGAGACTCTGACTGTTTCCTCTGTGCCTTTTTGTGCAAACAGGGATATCCAATTCACATGTTTGCTGTTGTGAGCTTTTGGTGCACTGCACAAAACTCTTCTTAAAAGAAGTGACTTTTGTGTTGTTTAACTGGAATGTCAGAATGGAATAGTTGGTTCATTTTGGTGGAACTGCACAAAGGAAGATCTGTGTTCCAATCCTCATCATCCATATTGGCGCCATAACCTTCCTTTAGGTAAGAATGATATTTAATGCATGTGTTCATCTCTATTTTCCGACTGCCATGAGTAAATAATGCTGTTTTTTACTAGTACACTTGTACTCCCTCACTGACAAAACCAATTCTGAATTAGAAGGCCAATCATGTACTTGGTTTCACCAACTGGTGAGGAGAAAGAGAAATAGAGCATGAAGAGGAAGAAGAAGAAGAATAAACAGTGCCAAGGCGATCTTGCTGAAGCCAGAGGCCTCAGTCGAGGCCATTCAAGTGCTCCGGCAACGACTACCTTACATGTGAGACGATCCTCCAGGGAGCCCTTCCACTTCTGCTGTCTCACTTAATTAATTAGGAGTATATAATTACCACTAATTTATTACTGCCTAATTTTCTTGTTGGAGTTAAACAAATCTTTAGTAGGACCCTATGTTGAATCATGCACGTGTGTATGTTCGTCTATGGAGGTGAATCATGTGGTGGAGCAGGGAGGGAATATTATTAGTGTCATGACATAATAGTGCTATTGTTTTGCATGTCAATTTATTGCCATTGGTTCAATGAGGCAATGTTTTGCGTATTGTCCATCATGAATTTGATGCTACTATTTGAGTAATATGCTAATGTCTTCCTATCCTTTCTCACTAAACTAATGAAGGTTTCACCTTGTTCCTACTTGTGCAAACAGGGATCATGTTGTGCCAATCATACATTTTAGTGGAAGTACACAAGACAATACAATAACTGTATCCCAGCCAGTGCTTTAACTCTGCTGGAAGTTCTTGATAATCTTTCGATATAATCTCAGCACTGGTAAACAAGAGTGATTTCAACCATACATTTGAAGTGCACAAAAATATATACTATTGTGTGATTCCAGTGAGTTCTTTATCATCTCTTATGGGACTACATGAATAAGATTTTTTTCCCAGGTTGGTACGGGCCTAAGGCCTTCATCCATATTAGTTTGCTGTCATCTCTATTTGTATCGTGCTACTGTCATGAGAAACTCCTTTATCTTTGCACATTAAAGTTTTGCAACCTATGATAAATGGCAATGCTTTGAGTGTTGAGTTGAGCTAATTGGCACTGATTAAATAAACTAATACCTCTCTTTAAGCAAGACTACTATGTTGCTAACTTTACCCATTAAGATAATGAGCGTGCTTCTATTTGTTAGTGTATGCTTCATCAACTAGTCCCACTATTACAGTAATCTCACTCTCTCAATATATGTGCCAACAGGGATGCTCGATTTTGGTGGAACTGCACAAAAACTTTGGGTACTTCATTGCCTCGACAGCTTCCGTCCTTTCCTGTCAGTCGCTAATCTCCGCTTGCTTTCTTCCTTTGCTGTCAGTCGCTTGGCCTATCTCGGCTTCCAGTCAAAGGAAATAGTAATTGATATGCTACCTCACACAGGTTGGTATTGGTCTTTATCCTGAATATTGTGCCTGTCATATGTATTGGTAATTTGGCATTGTGCTACTATTTTCCGATTTCATAAAGGAGTAATTTGGAGCCTGAACTCGCAGGAAAATCATTACATCGGGTGATTTCAGTAGAACTGCACAAAATGATCAGATGGGCAGGTACTTATGTTGCTGCTATGTACTCCAAAGTTCACTCAGACAAGCATCGATGTTGACAAGAAGTGCCTATATTCATTCGAGTATCAACCGACGTCAACCAATTGTCAAACTCCAAGTATTAGGAGAGTGAACGCCAAAACTATTGCTTGGTACATAGCCCAGAAAAACGCAGTCCAGTCTTTGGTCCCAACTTGTGCCTTTTGGTTATCGGCACATATGGTAGCAAACTATATGGCATGGAGTCTAAAGATTCCAGACAAGTTGGTTGACGTGTATATTCATCTGGCACTTAATCAGCCTGCACGCCAAGGATGCTCCATTTCAGTTGAACTGCACAAAAAATTTGGGTGGTTCATTTTCTCAACCGCCTCCTTTCTCGTCTGCAATGTAGAATTTTGGCGAGATACAGGACCAAGACGAGCCAGTAAACTAGTTGGATGAAAGTAGTGGCCAAGTTGCTCAAACCTCCCTCGGCACGAGGCCACTATTTGAGGATAAACCTACAAGAAAAGTTCAGATTGTCTGTGCTGCCTCTTATGTACTCGAAAGTTTACTCGTAGAAGAACTAATTTTAGCAAGAAGTACCTCCGATTAAACACCATTTACCAGTCTGTACCCTAGGTAATTAAAGTTCGTCCATGGATCATATTGGCTGTGATCTCAATCATTTGGATGCATAGACATACTGAATATGTGTATATCTGAATCTTTTTGTGAATTATGTATGAATATTGTCGTGTGATCTATCAATCAGTTGGATGCATAGATATGCTGAGCTTGTGTATATATGAATCTTTAGAGTTGTTGATAGTGAATCTTGGCTATGAATATGAACGTGTCCTGTGAACCTGAGTTTGATATGAATGTTTACCTTTTCTGTTGTATTTGTGTGTGAACTTGTTAGTATGCCTACTGTGGGGTATAAAACGTAGGTCTCTTATAAAAGTAACGTTGTGTCCAATTTATGTTTCCCTTCTAACCACATTATATATATTTATATTATTACTATTATCGTATATTTTATAGAGACTTATATATACATTATAAAAACATCCCACGTGTTATTAACTTATAAAAGTAAATGTTTAACGGAAGTTGGCAAGGAAAATCCTGGTTGTTTTTAACTCACAGGCAAGGAAAATCCTGGTGATTGCGTACAAAAGTTTGCGAAGATTTTCAGGACCAATTTAATAATCTTGTTATTCTCCCCAGACTACAGCCCCACGCCGCAACAGAACCAGTTATAACCCTTCTCCTCCTCTCAATCTGCGACTCCACTGCCGCATTTTCCCATCTCCGAGTCGTTCCCGTCCGAGGCCTCGCCGTCGTCCATCGACTCGCTGCGTTCGGTGCGGCGTGGTCAACAAATGAGAGTCATTGGAAGAGGACTGTATGTGGAGAGCCTGACGGCTGGGACCCACGAGGTCCATGGTCGCACGCAAGGAAAGTTCCTCCTTATTAAGCTGAAAAAAATGGTTCCTCCACCTGACAGCTGGGACCCACCGGCTGTATCTTCGCACGGAAGAAAGTGCCTCCTTGTTTTGCGAAAAAAATATTCATCCCGTTGACAGCTGGGACCCGTCAGATTTGGTGACTGCCTTGTGGGCCTACTAAGCGGACGTGTACGCATGGCTTTGTCAACTTAATGAACAAATGATTCTAGCAGCTGGACCGTTGGATGTTAATCCAATAGCCGTTCTCCTTCTTCAACCTTTGTTCTTGCTCCTGTCTCCCGTGGGCGGCACCGCGGCTGTGCTGCCGCGCACCCGAACCAGTGAAGTTTCCCACTCCTCTCCATCCGCGACTCCACTGCCCCGTCTTCCCCATCTCCGAGTCGTTCCAGTCTGGGTGCGTTCGGCATGGTGTGGTCAACGTGGTCAACAACCGAGAGTCATCGGAAGATGACTGTACGTGAGAGCAGTGGCGGAGCTACAAACTAAGAGCAGGGCGGGCCAATCTGAAGAACACCACCCAAAAAATTCAGAAATAGCCCAGCCAGGCTCACACTTTGCATTGTTTTCATTCTAAGCTAGGCACACCATGGCACTGTTTTGCCCCTACATAGCTCCGCCACTGCATGAGAGGCTGACAGTGGCGACGCACCACGCCCATGGATGCATGCATGCAACAGAACGTGGCGAGGTCAACGTGGTCAAGGAACGACTTCCATCGGAAGTATACTGTACGTGGAGAGTCTCAGCTGGGTCCACGGCCGTGATACGTCTCCAACGTATCTATAATTTTTGATTGCTGCATGCTACTTTACCTACTGTTTTGGACTATATTGGGCTTTATTTTCCACTTTCATATTATTTTTGGGACTAACCTATTAACCGGAGGCCCAGCCCAGAATTGATGTTTTTTTCCTATTTCAGTATTTCGGAGAAACAGAATATCAAACGGAGTCCAAACGGAATAAAACCTTCGGGAACGTGATTTTCTCACCGAACGTGATCCAGGAGACTTGGACCCTACTCCAAGAAGTGCCAGAGGCGGTCACGAGTGTGGAGGGCGCCCCCCCCCCTCCCGGGCGCGCCCACCTGCCTCGTGGGCCCCCTGTTGCTCCACCGACGTACTCCTTCCTCCTATATATACCTACGTACCCCCGTCAGATCAGATACGGAGCCAAAAACCTAATTCCACAGCCGCAACTTTCTGTATCCGCGAGATCCCATCTTGGGGCCTGTTTAGGAGCTCCGGCGGAGAGGGCATCTACCATGGAGGGCTTCTACATCAACACCATAGCCTCTCCGATGAAGTGTGAGTAGTTTACTTCAGACCTTCGGGTCCATAGCTAGTAGCTAGATGGCTTCTTCTCTCTTTTTGGATCTCAATACAATGTTCTCCCCCTCTCTTGTGGAGATCTATTCGATGTAATCTTTTTTTTGCGGTGTGTTTGTTGAGACCGATGAATTGTGGGTTTATGATCCAGCTTATCTATGAATAATATTTGATTCTTCTCTGAATTCTTTTATGTATGATTGAGTTATCTTTGCAAGTCTCTTCGAATTATCCGTTTGGTTTGGCCAACTAGATTGGTAGTTCTTGCAATGGGAGAAGTGTTTAGCTTTGGGTTCAATCTTGCGGTGTCCTTACCCAGTGGCAGAAAGGGTTGCAAGGCACGTATTGTATTGTTGCCATCGAGGGTAACAAGTTGGGGTTTTTACCATATTGCATGAATTTATCCCTCTACATCATGTTATCTTGCTTAAGGCGTTACTCTGTTTTAACTTAATACTCTAGATGCATGCTGGATAGCGGTCGATGAGTGGAGTAATAGTAGTAGATGCAGAATCGTTTCGATCTACTTGTTTTGGACGTGATGCCTATATACATGATCATACCTAGATAATCTCATAATTATTCGCTTTTCTATCAATTGCTCAACAATATTTTGTTCACCCACCGTAGAATACTTATGCTCTTGAGAGAAGCCACTAGTGAAACCTATGGCCCCCGGGTCTATTCTCATCATATCAATCTCCATTACTTTATTACTTGATTTGTTTTTTACTTTGCCTTTTACTTTTTACTTTGCATCTCTATATCAAAAATAGCAAAAATATAATTTATCATCTCTATCAGATCTCACCCTCGTAAGTGAGCGTGAAGGGATTGACAACCCCTAATCGCGTTGGTTGCGAGTAGCTATCGTTTTGTGTAGGTACGAGGGACTCATGTGTGATCTCCTACTGGATTGATACCTTGGTTCTCAAAAACGGAGGGAAATACTTATGCTACTTTACTGCATCATCCCCTCTTCGAGGAAATCCAACGCAGTGCTCAATAGGTAGCAAGAAGAATTTCTGGCGCCGTTGCCGGGGAGTTTGCGCAAAAGTCAACCATACCAAGTACCCATCACAATCCCTATCTCTCGCATTACTTTATTTGCCTCTCGTTTTCCTCTCCCCCACTTCACCCTTGCCGTTTTATTCGCCCTCTCTTTCTCTTTCGCTTTTTTTGTTTGCCTTCCCGTTGCCATGGCCGAATCAAAAAGAACTAAGGGATTTCTCCCGGGTCCTAGTGCCTTGGACAACCTCTCTATCCTTTCTAAGCTCATCAACAATGATGCTACGGAAAGACCCATCGGGATTACCAATGAAAATTTAGATAATCTTGATGATGATGATTCCGGAATCTTTCGCTATTTAATTGATGAATCTTTAAAAGATGCTTGGGATAGGTTATTAAGGATTCGGGCTAGTTATGTGCCACAATACCAAATTGAGGTTTACTTAAAAAGTTTCTATGTTGGCTTGCCCGCTTATTTCAAACAAGTTCTAGATTCTATTTTTGAAGAAGGTTTTCTTGAAGGGGATGCTGTAGATACCTATGAAAAAACGAAAATCATATTTGGACACCCCTTAAATGATAAAGTTGAATCAACTACTCTCTTGTGCTTTTATCAAAATGAAATTATCAAAGAGATGAAGTCTAGCTTAAATGCAAATTTCCGTAACGTGCTTAATCTCACCTCATCCATTAATGGCAATGTTCTTAATCTGAATAGAGGGATGAATGACTTACAAAGGAGATCCTCTCTTGCTACTTACACATCAAGTGCCAAAGATGGCACTCGTTAGATCTATCTTCGCTTTTATGCCTAGCTAGGGGCGTTAAACGATAGCGCTTGTTGGGAGGCAACCCAATTATATTTTGTGTTTTTTGTTTTTGCTTCGGTTTAGGAATAAATAATCCATCTACTTTCTGTTTAGATGTGGTTTTATGTTTTAATTAGTGTTTGTGCCAAGTAGAACCTATAGGATAAGCTATGATGATAGTTGATTTGATTCTGCTGAAAAACAGAAACTTTGCGCTCACGAGAAAAAATTCAATAAATCACAGAAACGTGATTTTGCTGATTCGTTTTGCTGCTGATCAATAAACAAATTGTCCAGTACTTCATATATTGGTAGAATTTTTAGAGTTCCAGAAGTTTGCGTTAGTTACAGATACCAACAGACTGTTTCTATTTTTGACAGATTCTATTTTTCGTGTGTTGTTTTCTTATTTCAATGCATCTATGGCTAATAAATTAGTTTATAAACCATAAGGAAGTTGGAATACAGTAGGTTTAACACCAATATAAATAAAGAATGATTTCATTACAGTACCTTAAAGTAGTCTTTTGTTTTCTTTCACTAACGGAGCTCACGAGATTTCTATTGAGTTTTGTGTTGTGAAGTTTTCAAGTTTTGGGTGAATTCTTTTGATGGATTATGGAACAAAGAGTGGCAAGAGCCTAAGATTGGGGATGCCCATGGCACCCCCAAGATAATCCAAGGACACCAAAAAGTCAAAGCTTGGGGATGCCTCGAAAGGCATCCCCTCTTTCGTCTACTTCCATCGGTAATTTACTTGGAGCTATATTTTTATTCACTACATGTCATGTGTTTTGCTTGGAGCGTCTTGTATTATTTGCGTCTTTGCGTGTTAGTTTGCCACAATCATCCTTGATGTACACACCTTTTGAGAGAGCCATACATGATTTAGAATTTGCTAGAATACTCTATGTGCTTCACTTATATCTTTTGAGCTTGATAGTTTTGCTCATTGTGCTTCACTTATATCTTTTGAGCTTGATAGTTTTGCTCATTGTGCTTCACTTATATCTTTTGAGCTTGATAGTTGTGCTCATTGTGCTTCACTTATATCTTTTGAGCTTGATAGTTTTGCTCATAGTGCTTCACTTATATCTTTTGAGCGTAACAATTTTTGCTCTAGTGCTTCACTTAGATCTTTTAGAGCACGGTGGTGGATTTGTTTTAAAGAAACTATTGATCTCTCATGCTTCACTTAGACTATTTTGAGAGTTGTTAATAGCATGGTAATTTGCTTAATGTTAACATACTTGGTGTTCAAGATTTGTGAAACTTTCTTTTGAGTGTGTTGAATACTAAGATGAGTTTGATGCTTGATAATTGTTTTGAGATATGGAGGTGATAATATCAAAGCAATGCTAGTTTGGGTGATTATGAATTTGAAGAATGCTTGTGTTGAAGTTTGTGATTCCCGTAGCATGCACATATGGTAAACCACTTTGTGATGAAGTCGGAGCACAATTTTATTTATTGATTGTCTTCCTTATGAGTGGCAGTCGGGGACGAGCGATGGTCTTTTCCTACCAATCTATCCCCCTAGGAGTATGCGTTTAGTGCTTTGGTTTTTGATGACTTCTAAATTTTTGCAACAAGTGCATGAGTTCTTTTTATTAATGTTGAGTCCATGGATTATACGCACTCTCATCCTTCCACCATTGCTAGCCTCTCTAATACCGCGCACTTTTCGCCGGTATCATACACCTACCATATACCTTCCTCAAAACAGCCACCATACCTACCTATCATGGCATTTCCGTAGCCATTCTGAGATATATTGCCATGCAACTTTCCACCGTTCCGTTCAGATGGCATGCATTACTTTTGTCATATTGCTTTTTGCATGAACATGTAGTTGACATTGTATTTGTGGTAAGGCCACCTTCATAATTTTCATACATGTCACTCATGATTCATTGCATATCCCGGTACACTGCCGGAGGCATTCATATAGAGTCATATTTTGTTCTAAGTATTGAGTTGTAATTGTTCAGTTGTAAGAAAAATAAAAGTGTGATGATCATCATTATTAGAGCATTGTCCCAGTGAGGAAAGGATGATAGAGACTATGATTCCCCCATAAGTCGGGATGAGACTCCGGACTTTATGAAAAAAAAGGCCAAAGAAGCCCACCAATATATATATATATATATATATATATATATATATATATATATATATATGAGAGAAAAAGAGAGAAGGGACAATGCTACTATCGTCTTTCCACACTTGTGCTTCAAAGTAGCACCATGATCTTCAGGATAGAGAGTCTCATATGTTGTCACTTTCATATACTAGTGGGAATTTTTCATTATAGAACTTGGCTTGTATATTCCAATGATGGGCTTCCTCAAAGTGCCCTAGGTCTTCGTGAGCAAGCAAGTTGGATGCACACCCACTTAGTTTCTTTTGTTGATCTTTCATATACTTATAGCTCTAGTGCATCCGTTGCATGGCAATCCCTACTCACTCACATTGATATCTATTGATGGGCATCTCCATAGCCCATTAATACGCCTAGTTGATGTGAGACTATCTTCTCCTTTTTTGTCTTCTCCACAACCACCATTCTATTCCACCTATAGTGCTATGTCCATGGCTCACGCTCATGTATTGCGTGAAAGTTGAAAAAGTTTGAGATTTCTAAAGTATGAAACAATTGCTTGGCTCGTCATCGGGGTTGTGCATGATTAAATACTTTGTGTGATGAAGATAGAGCCTAGCCAGACTATATGATTTTGTAGGGATAACTTTCATTAACCATGCTATTTTGAGAAGACATGATTGCTTTAATTTGTATGCCTGAAGTATTATTACTTTTATGTCAATATGAACTTTTGTCTTGAATCTTTCGGATCTGAATATTCATGCCACAATTAAGAAGATTCACATTGAAATTATGCCAAAGTATCACTCCGCATCAAAAATTCTTTTTTATCATTTACCTACTCGAGGACGAGCAGGAATTAAGCTTGGGGATGCTTGATACGTCTCCAACGTATCTACAATTTTTGATTGCTCCATGCTACTTTACCTACTGTTTTGGACTATATTGGGATTTATTTTCCACTTTCATATTATTTTTGGGACTAACCTATTAACCGGAGGCCCAACCCAGAATTGCTGTTTTTTTTGCCTATTTCAGTATTTCGGAGAAACAGAATATCAAATGGAGGCCAAACGAAATAAAACCTTCGGGAACGTGATTATCTCACCGAACGTGATCCAGGAGACTTGGACCCTACTCCAAGAAGTGCCAGAGGTGGTCACGAGGGTGGAGGGCGCCCCCCTGCCTCGTGGGCCCCCTGTTGCTCTACCAAGGTACTCCTTCCTCCTATATATACCTACGTACCCCCGTCAGATCAGATACGGAGCCAAAAACCTAATTCCACCGCCGCAACTTTCTGTATCCACGAGATCCCATCTTGGGGCCTGTTCCGGAGCTCCACCGGAGAGGGCATCTACCACGGAGGGATTCTACATCAACACCATAGCCTCTCCGATGAAGTGTGAGTAGTTTACTTCAGACCTCCGGGTCCATAGCTAATAGCTAGATGGCTTCTTCTCTCTTTTTGGATCTCAATACAATGTTCTCCCCCTCTCTTGTGGAGATCTATTCGATGTAATCTTCTTCTTTTTTGCGGTGTGCTTGTTGAGACCAATAAATTGTGGGTTTATGATCCAGCTTATCTATGAATAGTATTTGATTCTTCTCTGAATTCTTTTATGTATGATTGAGTTATCTTTGCAAGTCTCTTCGAATTATCCGTTTGGTTTGGCCAACTAGATTGGTAGTTCTTGCAATGGGAGAAGTGTTGAGCTTTGGGATCAATCTTGCGGTGTCCTTACCCAGTGACAGAAAGGGTTGCAAGGCACGTATTGTATTGTTGCCATCGAGGGTAACAAGATGGGGTTTTTATCATATTGCATGAATTTATCCCTCTACATCATGTCATCTTGCTTAAGGCGTTACTCTGTTTTAACTTAATACTCTAGATGCATGCTGGATAGCGGTCGATGAGTGGAGTAATAGTAGTAGATGCAGAATTGTTTTGATCTACTTGTTTTGGACGTGATGCCTATATACATGATCATACCTAGATAATCTCATAATTATTCGCTTTTCTATCAATTGCTCAACAGTAATTTGTTCGCCCACCATAGAATACTTATGCTCTTGACAGAAGCCACTAGTGAAACCTATGCCCCCCGGGTCTATTCTCATCATATCAATCTCCATTACATTATTACTTGCTTTGTTTTTACTTTGCCTTTTACTTTTTACTTTGCATCTCTATATCAAAAATACCAAAAATATTATTTATCATCTCTATCAGATCTCACCCTCGTAAGTGATCATGAAGGGATTGACAACCCCTAATCGTGTTGGTTGTGAGTAGCTATCATTTTGTGTAGGTACAAGGGACTCGTGCATGATCTCCTACTGGATTGATACCTTGGTTCTCAAAAACTGAGGGAAATACTTACGCTACTTTACTGCATCATCCTCTCCTCTTCGGGGAAATCCAACGCAGTGCTCAAGAGGTAGCAGGCCGCAGCAAGTAAGTGCCTCCTTATTACGCGAAAAATAATTATTCCTCCAACTGACAGCAGGGACCCACTGGACGGGCCATCGAATTTTACAAAAAAATGTTTGCCCCCTGACTGCTGGGACCCACCTGACGGGCCACCGTATTTCGCGAAAAAAATGTTCCCCCCGCTGTCAGCTCGGACCCACCGGAAATGCCTCCTTATTACGCACAAAAAAATGAATACCCCCCCCCCCGGCTAGCTGGGACCCACCTTGGCGGGAGGCTGACTTATGGTCCTACTAAGTTGACGGGGACGAAGGGCTTTGTCAACTTAGTCAATATGAACGATTCTAGCTCCAGTGACCGTACGATGTCCATCCAACGGCCGTAGTGCTTCTTAAACCTCATGTCTTCTTGCTCCAGCCGCCCAAAGCAGCGCCGGTCGTGCTGCATGCTCCTGTCTCCCGTGGCCGGCTGTGCTGCCGCACAGGCCTCACCGCCCCCTACTATTCCCACCGCTGGCCAGGCCCTGCGGCGACGGCAGCCTCACACCACAGCCGAACCAATGAACCCTCGTACTCCTCTCCACGCGGGCTTCCACTGCCGCGTCTTCCCCGGCTCAGCGTCGTCCCCTTCCTAGGCCTCGTCGTCGTCCACCGCCGTGGTGCTTTCCGCGCGGCGTGGTCAACGTGGTCAAGGAACGACTTCCATCGGAAGAGTACTGTACGTGGACAGGCTGACAGCTGGGTCCATGGCCACAACCTAGTTTTTTTGTGATTTGCCAAGTAAGTCGCTTTGTCAGGCCTGTTGCACTACAAGAAATCAGTTAATACATGACGGATTTCCGGTGACGTTCCAAGAATCCGTCATGAATTGGCCTAGTATGGCTCCAAAGCCCGCCGAAGCCCGCTTGAGCCCGCCTAACCCAACTGAGGGAGTCCCGGACTAGGGGGTGTCCGGATAGCCGAACTATCATCATCGGCCGGACTCCAAGACTATGAAGATACAAGATTGAAGACTTCGTCCCGTGTCCGGATGGGACTTTCCTTGGCGTGGAAGGCAAGCTTGGCGATACGGATATGTAGATCTCCTACCATTGTAACCGACTCTGTGTAATCCTAGCCCTCTCCGGTGTCTATATAAACCAGATGGCTTTAGTCCATAGGACGAACAACAATCATACCATAGGCTAGCTTCTAGGGTTTAGCCTCCTTGATCTCGTGGTAGATCTACTCTTGTAACCCACATCATCAATATTAATCAAGCAGGACGTAGGGTTTTACCTCCATCAAGAGGGCCCGAACCTGGGTAAAAACATCGTGTCCCTCGTCTCCTGTTACCATCCGCCTAGACGCACAGTTCGGGACCCCCTACCCGAGATCCGCCGGTTTTGACACCGACATTGGTGCTTTCATTGAGAGTTCCTCTGTGTCGTCACTAATAGGCTCGATGGCTTCTTCGATCATCAACGACAATGCAGTCCAGGGTGAGACCTTCCTCCCCGGACAGATCTTCGTATTCGGCGGCTTCGCACTGCGGGCCAATTCGCTTGGCCAGCTGGAGCAGATCGAAGGCTACGCCCCTGGCCATCAGGTCAGATTTGGAAGTTTGAACTTCACGGCTGACATCCGCGGGGACTTGATCCTCGACGGATTCGAGCCACAGCCGAGCGTGCCGTACTATCACGATGGGCATGATTTAGCTCTGCAGCCGGACAGTACCCTGGAGGCCGCACTCGAACCCGCTCCGATCTTCGACTCGGAGCCGGCCGCGCAGACCAAGGATGGATGGCTAGACACCGCCTCGGGGGCTGCAACCTCTATGGAGATAGAGCCGAACACCGATCTTGTCCCCCATGAAGCTCGTGACTCCGAGGTGCCGGACTCTGGACCTCCCGCGCCCCCTCCAGTCGAATCCGATTGGGCGCCGATCATGGATTTCACCGCGGCGGACATCTTTCAACACTCACCTTTTGGCGACATCTTGAGTTTGCTAAAGTACCTCTCGTTATCAGGAGAGGCCTGGCCGGACTGCGGCCAGGACGGTTGGGATGCGGACGATGAAGAAATTCAGAGCCTACCCACCACCCACTTGGTAGCCACTGTCGACGATCTAACCGACATGCTAAATTACGACTCTGAGGACATTGACGGTATGGACGACGATGACGGAGACGACCAAGACCCAGCGCCCACCGGGCACTGGAAAGCCACCTCTTCATACGACATATACATGGTGGATATCCCAAAGGATGGGAACGGCGAAGGAATAGCGGAGGATGACCCCTCCAACAAACAGCCCAAGCGCCGGCGTTAGCGGCGCCGCTCTAAATCCCGCCATAGCAAGAATGAGGATTCCGGCACCGGAGACAATAATACACCGGATAGAGCCGAAGACAACCCACTCCTGCAAGATCTAGCACAGGAGGAGGGGGACGCCAGCCCTCATGAGAGAGCGGCCGAAGAAGAGGTAGAGGACTATATGCCTCCCTCCGGAGACGAGGCAAGCCTCAACGACGACGAATTCGTCGTGCCTGAGGATCCCGTCGAACAGAAGCGTTTTAAACGCAGGCTTATGGCCATGACAAACAGCCTCAAGAAAAAGCAGCAGCAGCTTAGAGCTGATCAAGATCTGCTAGCCGACAGATGGACCGAAGTCCTCGCAGCCGAAGAGCATGAACTCGAACGCCCCTCCAAAAGCTACCCCAAACGTAAGCTGCTCCCCTGATTAGAGGTGGAGGCATATGATCCCGCTTCACCAGGAGACAATACGGCTGATCGACCACCCCGTGGTCGCGACAGAGAGGCCTCAAGGCCCTTCACTAGACCCGTACCCCGGCATCGCTCGAAAAGCACAAGGCCACAGGGGAACACTCCGGACCTGTGAGACATATTGGAGGATAAGGCAAGACAATCAAGATCGATCTATGGATCACGTGGGCGCCCCACGATACGTGACGATCACCGTCACCCCGGACACAGTAAGTCCGGCCGGGCCGAACACAACAGATAAAGCTCTTTTGAGATCCGTCGCGATATCGCCTAGTACAGAGGCACCACACACCCACTGTGCTTCACAGATGAGGTAATGGATCATCAAATCCTAGAAGGGTTTAAACCCGTCAATATTGAATCTTATGATGGCACAACAGACCCCGCGGTCTGGATCGAGGACTATCTCCTCCACATCCACATGGCCCGCGGAGACGATCTCCACGCCATCAAATATCTCCCACTCAAACTTAAAGGACCAGCCCGGCACTGGCTTAACAGCTTGCCAGCAGAGTCAATCGGGAGTTGGGAGGACCTGGAAGCCGCATTCCTTGATAACTTCCAAGGCACGTACGTGCGACCACCAGATGCAGATGACCTAAGCCACATAATTCAGCAGCCAGACGAATCGGCTAGACAATTCTGGACACGGCTCTTAACCAAGAAAAACCAAATCATCGACTGTCCGGATGCCGAGGCCCTCGCGGCCTTCAAGCATAACATCCGCGATGAATGGCTTGCCCGGCACCTGGGACAGGAAAAGCCGAAATCCATGGCAGACCTTACATCACTCATGACCCGCTTCTGTGCGGGTGAGGACAGCTGGCTAGCACGCAGCAACAACTTCAACAAAAATGCTGGCAGTCCGGATATCAAGGACCGTAGTGGCAGGTCGCGTCGCAACAAAAACAAACGCCGCATTAACGGCGATAACAGTGAGGATACGGCAGTCAATGCCGGATTCAGAGGCTCTAAACCCGGTCAACGAAAAAAGGCATTCAAGAGAACAACTCAGGGTCCGTCCAATTTGGACCAAATTCTCGACCGCTTGTGCCAGATACATGGCACCCCCGAAAAGCCAGCTAACCACACCAATAGGGACTGTTGGGTGTTCAAGCACGCATGCAAGTTAATTGCCGAAAACAGCGACAAGGGGCTACATAGCGACGACGAGGAAGAGACCCGACTGCCGAACAATAGAGGACAGAAAGGTTTCCCCCCACAGGTGCGGACGGTGAACATGATATATGCCACACACATACCCAAAAGGGAGTGGAAGCGTGCACTCAGGGATGTATACGCGATGGAGCCAGTTGCCCCGAAGTTCAATCCATGGTCCTCTTGTCCGATCACCTTTGACCGAAGGGACCACCCCACCAGCATTCGCCATGGTGGGTTCGCCGCATTGGTTCTAGACCCAATCTTCGATGGATTTCATCTCACCAGAGTCCTGATGGACGGCGGTAGCAGCCTAAACCTGCTTTATCAGGACACGGTGCGCAAAATGGGATAGACCCCTCAAGGATTAAACCTACCAAGACGACCTTTAAAGGCGTCATACCAGGTGTAGAAGCCAATTGTATAGGCTCAGTTACACTGGAAGTGGTCTTCGGATCCCCGGATAACTTCCGAAGTGAGGAGTTAATCTTCGACATAGTCCCGTTCTGCAGCGGCTATCATGCCTTGCTCGGACGTACCGCGTTCGCAAAGTTCAACGCGGTGCCGCACTACGCATACCTCAAGCTCAAGATGCCAGGCCCTAGAGGAGTCATCACGGTCAACGGAAACAATGAATGCTCCCTCCGAACGGAGGAACATACAGCGGCTCTCGCGGCAGAAGTACAAAGCAGCCTTTTAAGGCAATTCTCGAGTCCGGCTGCCAAACGGCCGGACACAGCTAAGCGTGCCCGGAGTAACCTACAACACGACCACCTGGCACGTTCCGAGCACGCGTAGCAGTGCGGCCCCAACCCCAGCCCCTGTAAAACATTAAGACAGACCCTTCGTGTACTCCATTACGCTCTGAAGATACCATGGGCATGGGGCAAGGGGCTCGACCACGATAAGCCCAAACTGCGGCTCAACCGCACCAGGGGCTCTTAAGTGTGTCGTTTCTTTTTCTTTTCCTTTTATTTTTTACCCACAGGACTCCGTTCGTCAGAGGCCCTGTCCGGCAGCAGACATGCCGAACCCACGATACAACAACCAGGGAAGGAGAAAGGCTACAACGAAAATCCAGGTGGTCTCCATTATGAGCATTAAATCTGTTTTATGCATTATTCCGTAGCCTACCCCTGGAGGGGGACATGTTAAACAGTCCCATCCCTTGCTTACCGCACCACTTGTATCGTCCTGCACTTACAGCAGTTTTTATTTGAATAAAGCAATGCAGCACATTTTTGCTTCTAATTGCATTTCTTTCTTACACATATGTTCATCTATGACATGTTGTATCCGTACGTTTTGGTACGGCTAAATACACCAGGGGCTTATGTTTCCCGCTTATGGTGTGATAAGTCCGAACACTTTCACAAGTGCGGCACCCCGAACTTATAGCATTATATGCATCGGCTCTGAATCATGTTCTTGGGTCAATAGTTGGGTTTGCCCGGCTCCCTTGTTTTGGTACCTTACGTTCCGTTTTATCGGCTAAGGTAGCACTGGGAGAACCACTGCGATTGCGCCCCAGTTGAGCTGGGTTAACGCCTCAGTGGAGAAAGCTAAAACTGACCGTCGTGATGAGGCGAGAGCTGGTCGCTGTTCGAGAGGTTCTTTGCGAGTCCCTAAAGACTTATGCCGCTTCAAGCGAGGAGCCAGATTCTGTCCGGCCAAGGCGTGGATAGCGCCCCAAATTCGGCCTTCCGAAAACTAGGGGCTTCGCCGAAATTTAAAATTATAGAATTCTATGGCTAAGTGAGAGTGTTCAAGCATTATAAGTCCGGTTGCCTTGTTCGTTGTGTTGAGCGCCTCCCTAGATGGACCCAAAAATGGGAACAAGAGCGCTCGAGTTTATCCCGAACACCCCAGCACTCGTGGCATGGGGGCTGAAGCCGACGACTTGCCATCTCTCAGATTTGATAAACAACCGCACAGAAGGTAATATTTTAAATTAACAAGCGTTGCTTAGCGCATATGAACCAAGTTTTCAGCGCACAGGATAACAAAATGCGAGTCTACTCAAATATTACATCTTTGGAGCACTCACCCGCAATAATGCGGGCGCCCTTCAGTACACTCCTATAATACATCTCGGGCATGCGATGCTCCTTGCCCTCTGGTGGGGGGTCCGTCACAAGCTTCTGGGCATCCATCTTGCCCCAGTGCACCTTTGTGCGGGCAAGGGCCCGACGCGCACCCTTGATACAGGCGGAGTGCTTGATAACATCAACCCACGGGCACGCGTCCACCAGCCGCCGCACCAGGCCGAAGTGGCTCCCAGGCATAGCCTCCTTAGGCCATAGCCGAACTATGAGGCCCTTCATGGCCTTTTCGGTCGCCTTGTGGAGCTCGACCAGCTGCTTCAGCTGGTCGCTAAGGGGCACCGGATGTCCGGCCTCAGCATACTGAGACCAGAAGACCTTCTCCGTTGAGCTCCCCTCCTCGGCCCGGTAGAATGCGGCAGCATCGGACACGCTGCGGGGAAGATCTGTGAACGCTCCTGGAGAGCTCCGAATTCGGGTAAGCGACAGGTAATTAACACTCACATGCTTACTTTGCATGAAAAATGCCTTACCCGCTGCTATTTTCTTCACTGCCTCTATCTCCTGGAGGGCCTTGTAGGCTTCGGCCTTAGCGGCTTTGGCACTCTCAAGAGCCGTTGCAAGCTCAGACTCTCGAGTCTTCGAGTCACGCTCCAGGCTCTCGTGTTTCTTCACGAGATCCTGGAGCTCTTGCTGTACCTCCGCCACCCGCACCTCCTGTTTCTCTCGCTCGGTGCACTCCGCGGCCGCATTGTGTTCTGCCGCGGCCACTGCCTCCTTTAGGGTCGCCACCTCGTTAGTGGCCCCTGCAATACCCCAGTTATCCTTGTCATTTTTCTTGCAACCAAATCCTTTTCTGTAAGGTACAATTTTCATAAGGTATTACTCACCTTCTTTTTCCTCGAGCTGCTTCTTGGCATGGCCGAGCTCGTTCTCGGACCGCTCGAGGTCCTTCTTCAAAGTATCGACCTTCGCAGTCAATGCGGCAAAGGTCAGCAGCGCAGCCTGCAATCCCATATTGACATATTTTCATGACTCCTGCGTTTATCTTTCTAAAGATTCTCAGTCCGGCTTTTCTTTCCGAACACCGAACCGAGCATCAGGGGCTACTGTCTATGTGGTACCAATTTTACATCTATTGAAATTCTTACCTCAAAGCCTGTTAGAAGGCTGTTGCAGGCTTCGGTCAGCCCGCTCTTGGCAAGCTGAACCTTCTGAATCACCGCATGTTGGGGAACGTAGCAGAAATTCAAAATTTTCCTACGAGTCACCAAGATCTATCTATGGAGAAACCAGCAACGAGGGGAAGGAGAGTGCATCTACATACCCTTGTAGATCGCTAAGCGGAAGCGTTCAAGAGAACGGGGTTGAAGGAGTCGTACTCGTCGTGATCCAAATCACCGGAGATCCTAGTGCCGAACGGACGGCACCTCCGCATTCAACACATGTACAGCCCGATGACGTCTCCCATGCCTTGATCCAGCAAGGTGAGAGGGAGAGGTTGAGGAAGACTCCATCCAGCAGTAGCACAATGGCGTGGTGGTGGTGGAGGAGCATGGCAATCCAGCAGGGCTTCGCCAAGCACCACGGGAGAGGAGGAGGAGGAGAGGCAGGGCTGCACCAGTAGAGGGAGAAGTTCTCATATGTTGGCAGCCCCAAAACCTCAAGTATATATAGGGGGGAAGGGGGCTGCGCCCCCTTTAGGGTTTCCCACCCCAAGGGGTGCGGCCAGCCCTAGATCCCATCTAAGGGGGGCGGCCAAAGGGGGAGGAGTGCCTCCCAAGTCAAGTGGAGGCCTCCCCCTTTAGGGTTTTCCCCTTCCCATGCGCATGGGCCTTGGGGGGGCTGGTGCCCCTGGCCCATTAAGGCTAGGGCGCCCCCCTACAGCCCATGCTACTGTATTGGACGTGGTGGAACAATTTTCGGACCTCCAGACCCCTCCGGAATCCTCCGGAACCTTCTGGAAGCTTCCCGGTACAATACCGAAAAAACCCGAACTTTTCCCGGAACCCGAACAACAACTTTCCATATATAAATCTTTACCTCCGGACCATTCCGGAACTCCTCGTGACGTCCGGGATCTCATCCGGGACTCCGAACAACATTCGGTAACCACATACAAACTTCCTTTATAACCCTAGCGTCATCGAACCTTAAGTGTGTAGACCCTACGGGTTCGGGAGACATGTAGTCATGACCGAGACATTCTCCGGTCAATAACCAACACCGGGATCTGGATACCCATGTTGGCTCCCACATGTTCCACGATGATCTCATCGGATGAACCACGATGTCAAGGACTTAATCAATCCCGTATACAATTCCCTTTGCCTAGCGGTATTGTACTTGCCCGAGATTCGATCGTCGGTATCTCGATACCTTGTTCAATCTCGTTACCGGCAAGTCTCTTTACTCGTTCCGCAACACATCATCCCGTGATCAACTCCTTGATCACATTGTGCACATTCTGATGATGTCCTACCGAGTGGGCCCAGAGATACCTCTCCGCTTACACGGAGTGACAAATCCCAGTCTAGGTTCGTGCCAACCCAACAGACACTTTCGGAGATACCTGTAATGCACCTTTATAGTCACCCAGTTACGTTGTGACGTTTGGTACACCCAAAGCATTCCTACGGTATCCGGGAGTTGCACAATCTCATGGTCTAAGGAAATGATACTTGACATTAGAAAAGCTATAGCATACGAACTACACGATCTTTGTGCTAGGCTTAGGATTGGGTCCTGTCCATCACATCATTCTCCTAATGATGTGATCCCGTTATCAATGACATTCAATGTCCATGGTCAGGAAACCGTAACCATCTATTGATCAATGAGCTAGTCAACTAGAGGCTTACTAGGGACATGGTGTTGTCTATGTATCCACACATGTATCTGAGTTTCCTATCAATACAATTATAGCATGGATAATAAACGATTATCATGAACAAGGAAATATAATAATAACTAGTTTATTATTGCCTCTAGGGCATATTTCCAACAGTCTCCCACTTGCACTAGAGTCAATAATCTAGTTCACATCGCCATGTGATTAACACTCACAGGTCACATCGCCATGTAACCAACATCCAAAGAGTTTACTAGAGTCAATAATCTAGTTCACATCACTATGTGATTAGCACTCAATGAGTTCTGGGTTTGATCATGTTGCTTGTGAGAGAGGTTATAGTCAACGGGTCTGGACCTTTCAGATCCGTGTGTGCTTTACAAATCTCTATGTCATCTCCTAGATGCAGCTACCACGCTCTATTTGGAGCTATTCCAAATAACTGTTCTACTTGGAGCTATTCTAAATTGTTGCTCCATTATACGTATCCGGTATCTCTACTCAGAGCTATCCGGATAGGTGTTAAGCTTGCATCGATGTAACCCTTTACGACGAACTCTTTTACCACCTCCATAATCGAGAAAATTCCTTAGTCCACTAGTTACTAAGGATAACTTTGACCGCTGTCCTGTGATCCATTCATGGATCACTCTTGTACCCCTTGACTGACTCATGGCAAGGCACACTTCAGGTGCAGTACACAGCATAGCATATTGAAGAGCCTACGTCTTAAGCATAGGGGACGGCCTTCGTCCTTTCTCTCTATTCTGCCGTGGTCGAGCTTTAAGTCTTAACTTCGTACCTTACAACTCAGGCAAGAACTCCTTCTTTGACTGGTCCATCTTGAACACCTTCAAGATCATGTCAAGGTATGTGCTCATTTGAAAGTACCATTAAGCGTTTTGATCTATCCTTATAGATCTTGATGCTCAATGCTCAAGTAGCTTAATCCAGGCTTTCCATTGAAAAACACTTTCAAAATAACCCTATATGCTTTCCAGAAATTCTACGTCATTTCTAATCAACAATATGTCAACAACATATACTCATCAGAAATTCTATAGTGCTCCCACTCACTTCTTTGGAAATACAAGTTTCTCATAAACTTTGTACAAACCCAAAATCTTTGATCATCATCAAAGCATACATTCCAACTCCGAGATGCTCACTCCAGTCCTTAGAAGGATTGTTGGAGCTTTGCATACTTATTAGCATCTTTCGGGATTGACAAAACCTTCCGGTTGTATCACATACAACCTTTTCTCAAGAAAATCGTCGAGGAAACAATGTTTTGACATCCTATCTGCAAGATTTCATAAATGCAGCTTATGCCAACATGATTCCGACGGACTTAAGCATCGCTACGGATGAGAAAATCTCATCGTAGTCAACTCCTTGAACTTGTGAAAAACTCTTCGCCACAAGTCGAGCTTCATAGATGGTGACATTACCATCCACGTCTGTCTTCTTCTTAAAAGATCCATTTATCTCAATGGCTTGCCGATCATTGGGCAAGTCCGCCAAAGTCCATGCTTTGTTCTGATACATGGATCCTATCTCGGATTTCATGGTTTCTTAACCATTTGTCGGAATTTTGGCCCACCATCGCTTCCCCATAGCTCGTAGGTTCATTGTTGTCTAGCAACATGACTTCCAAGACAGGATTACGTACCACTCTGAAGTAGTACGCATCCTTGTCATCCTACGAGGTTTGGGATTGACTTGATCCGAAGTCTCATGATCAATATCATAAGCTTCCACTTCAATTGGTGTAGGTGACACAGGAACAACTTCCTATGCCCTGCTACACACTAGTTGAAGTGACGGTTCACTAACCTCATCAAGTCTCCACCATCCTTCCACTCAATTCTTTCGAGAGAAACTTTTCCTCGAGAAAGGACCCAATTCTAGAAACAATCCATATTGCTTTCGGATCTGAATTAGGAGGTATACCCAACTGTCTTGGGTGTCCTATGAAGATGCATTTTATCCGCTTTGGGTTCGAGCTTATCAATCCTGAAACTTTTTCACATAAGCATCGCAGCCCCAAACCTTTAAGAAACGACAACTTAGGTTTCTCTAAACCATAATTCATACGGTGTCATCTCAACGGAATTACGTGGTGCCCTATTTAAAGTGAATGTGGTTGTCTCTAATGCCTAACCCATGAACAATAGTGGTAATTCGATATGAGACATCATGGTACGCACCATATCCAATAGGGTACAACTATGATGTTCGGACACACCATCACACTATGGTGTTCCAGGCGGTATTAATTGCGAAACAATTTCCACAATGTCTTAATTGTGTGCCAAAACTCGTATCTCAGATATTCATCTCTATGATCATATCATAGACATTTTATCCTCTTGTCACAATGATCTTCTACTTCACTCTGAAATTACTTGAACCATTCAATAATTCAGACTTGTGTTTCATCAAGTAAATGTTCTCAACATCTACTCGAATCATCTGTGAAGTAAGAACATAACGATGTTCACTGCATGCCTCAGCACTCATTGGACTGCACACATCAAAATGTGTTACTTCCAACAAGTTGCTATCTTGTTCCATCTTACTGAAAACGAGGCTCTTCAGTCATCTTGCCCATGTGGTATGATTTGCATATCTCAAGTGATTCAAAATCAAGTGAGTCCAAACGATCCATCTGCATGGAGTTTCTTCATGCGTATACACCAATAGACATGGTTCGCATGTCTCAAACTTTTCAAAAACGAGTGAGTCCAAAGATCCATCAACATGGAGCTTCTTCATGCGTTTTATACCATTATGACTTACATGGCAGTGCCACAAGTAAGTGGTACTATCATTAATATCTTATATCTTTTGGCATGAAAATGTGTATCACTACGATCGAGATTCAATAAACCATTCCTTTAGGTGCAAGACCATTGAAGGTATTATTCAAATAAATAGAGTAACCATTATTCTCTTTAAATGAATAACCGTATTGCGATAGACATAATCCAATCATGTCTATGCTCAACGCAAACACACAATGACAATTATTTAGGTTTAATAATAATCTTGATGGTAGAGGGAGCGTGCGATGTTTGATCACATCAAACTTGAAACACTTCCAACACATATCGTCAGCTCACCTTTAGCTAGTCTCCGTTTATTCCGTAGCTCTTTTATTTCGAGTTACTAACACTTAGCAACTGCACCGGTATCTTAATACCCTGGTGCTACTAGGAGTACTAGTAAAGTACACATTAACATAATGTATATCCAATATACTTCTATCGACCTTGCCAGCCTTCTCATCTACCAAGTATCTAGGGTAATGCTGCTCCAGTGGCTGTTCCCTTATTATAGAAGCACTTAGTCTCGGGTTTGGGTTCAACCTTGGGTTTCTTCACTAGAGCAGCAGCTGAATTGCCATTTCATGAAGTATCCCTTCTTGCCCTTGCCCTTCTTGAAACTAGTGGTTTCACTAACCATCAACAATTGATGCTCCTTCTTGATTTCTGCTTTCGCGGTGTCAAACATCGCGAATACCTCAAGGATCATCATATCTATCCCTGATATGGTATAGTTCATCATGAAGCTCTAGCAGCTTGGTGGCAATGACTTTGGAGAACCATCACTGTCTCATCTGGAAGATCAACTCCCACTCGATTCAAATGATTGTTGTACTCAGACAATCTGAGCACAAACCCAACAATTGAGCTTTTCTCCCTTAGTTTGCAGGCTAAGAAAAACGTCGGAGGTCTTAAACCTCTTGACGTGGGCACGAGCCTTAAATCCCAATTTCAGCCCTCAAAACATCTCATATGGTTCGCGACGTTTCAAAACCGTCTTCGGTGCCTTAATTCCAAACCGTTTAACTGAACTATCACGTAGTTATCAAAATGTGTATGTCAGATGTTCAGCACACTGAGCAGTGCATTAAGGACATAATCCTTCTATGAAGAAAGGAGGACAATCCTCAGTTTACGGACCTAGTCCGCACAATTGCTACTATCAACTTTCAACTAATTTTTCTCTAGGAACATATCTAAACAGTAGAACTGAAGCGCGAGCTACGACATAATTTGCAAAGATCTTTTGACTATGTTCAGGATAATTAAGTTCATCTTGTGAACTCCCGCTCATATAGACATCCCTCTAGTCATCTAAGTGATTACATGATCCGAGTCAACTAGGCCATGTCCGATCATCACGTGAGACGGACTAGTCATCATCGGTGAACATCTTCATGTTGATCGTATCTACTATACGACTCATGCTCGACCTTTCGGTCTCTGTGTTCCGAGGCCATGTCTGTACATGCTAGGCTCGTCAAGTTAACCCTAAGTGTATTGCATGTGTAAATTTGTCTTACACCCGTTGTATGTGAACGTAAGGATCTATCACACCCGATCATCACGTGGTGCTTCGAAACGACGAACTGTAGCAACGGTGCACAGTTAGGGGAGAACACTTCTTGAAATTGTTGTAAGGGGTCATCTTATTTACTACCGTCGTTCTAAGTAAACAAGATGCATAAACATAATAAACATCACATGCAATTATATAGTAGTGACATGATATGGCCAATATCATATAGCTCCATTGATCTCCATCTTCGGGGCTCCATGATCATCATCGTCACCGGCATGACACCATGATCTCCATCATCGTGTCTTCATGAAGTTGTCTCACCAACTATTACTTCTACTACTATGGCTACCGGTTAGCAATAAAGTAAAGTAATTACATGGCGTTGTTTAATGACACGCAGGTCATACAATAAATAAAGACAACTCCTATGGCTCCTGCCGGTTGTCATACTCATCGACATGCAAGTCGTGATTCCTATTACAAGAACATGATCAATCTCATACATCACATATCATTCATCACATTCTTCTTGGCCATATCACATCACAAAGCATACCCTGCAAAAACAAGTTAGACATCCTCTAATTGTTGTTGCAAGTTTTACGTGGCTGCTATGGGTTTCTAGCAAGAACGTTTCTTACCTACGCAAAACCACAACGTGATATGCCAATTGCTATTTACCCTTCATAAGGACCCTTTTCATCGAATCTGTTCCGACTAAAGTGGGAGAGACTGGCACCCGCTAGCCACCTTATGCACCAAGTGCATGTCATTCGGTGGAACCTGTCTCACGTAAGAGTACGTGTAAGGTCGGTCCGGGCCGCTTCATCCCACAATACCGTCGAAACAAGATTGGACTAGTAACGGTAAGCATATCGTACAAAATCAACGCCCACAACTACTTTGTGTTCTACTCGTGCAAAGAATCTATGCAATAAACCTGGCTCTGATACCACTATTGGGGAACGTAGCAGAAATTCAAAATTTTCCTACGAGTCACCAAGATCTATCTATGGAGAAACCAGCAACGAGGGGAAGGAGAGTGCATCTACATACCCTTGTAGATCGCTAAGCGGAAGCGTTCAAGAGAACGGGGTTGAAGGAGTCATACTCGTCGTGATCCAAATCACCGGAGATCCTAGTGCCGAACGGACGGCACCTCCGCGTTCAACACACGTACAGCCCGATGACGTCTCCCATGCCTTGATCCAGCAAGATGAGAGGGAGAGGTTGAGGAAGACTCCATCCAGCAGCAGCACAACGGCGTGGTGGTGGTGGAGGAGCGTGGCAATCCAGCAGGGCTTCGCCAAGCACCACGGGAGAGGAGGAGGAGGAGAGGCAGGGCTGCACCAGTAGAGGGAGAAGTTCTCATATGTTGGCAGCCCCAAAACCTCAAGTATATATAGGGGGGAAGGGGGCTGCGCCCCCTTTAGGGTTTCCCACCCCAAGGGGTGCGGACAGCCCTAGATCCCATCTAAGGGGGGCGGCCAAAGGGGGAGGAGTGCCTCCCAAGTCAAGTGGAGGCCTCCCCCTTTAGGGTTTTCCCCTTCCCATGCGCATGGGCCTTGTGGGGGCTGGTGCCCCTGGCCCATTAAGGCTAGGGCGCCCCCCTACAGACCATGCTACTGTATTGGACGTGGTGGAACAATTTCCGAACCTCCGGACCCCTCCGGAATCCTCCGGAACCTTCTGGAAGCTTCTCGGTACAATACCAAAAAAACCCAAACTTTTCCCGGAACCCGAACAACAACTTTCCATATATAAATCTTTACCTCCGGACCATTCCGGAACTCCTCGTGACGTCCGGGATCTCATCCGGGACTCCGAACAACATTCGGTAACCACATACAAACTTCCTTTATAACCCTAGCATCATCGAACCTTAAGTGTGTAGACCCTACGGGTTCGGGAGACATGTAGTCATGACCGAGACGTTCTCCGGTCAATAACCAACAGCGGGATCTAGATACCCATGTTGTCTCCCACATGTTCCACGATGATCTCATCGGATGAACCACGATGTCAAGGACTTAATCAATCCTGTATACAATTCCCTTTGCCTAGCGGTATTGTACTTGCCCGAGATTCGATCGTTGGTATCTCGATACCTTGTTCAATCTCGTTACCGGCAAGTCTCTTTACTCATTCCGCAACACATCATCCCGTGATCAACTCCTTGATCACATTGTGCACATTCTGATGATGTCCTTCCGAGTGGGCCCAGAGATACCTCTCCGCTTAGATGGAGTGACAAATCCCAGTCTCGATTCGTGCCAACCCAACAAACACTTTCGGAGATACCTGTAATGCACCTTTATAGTCACCCAGTTACGTTGTGACGTTTGGTACACCCAAAGCATTCCTACGGTATCCGGGAGTTGCACAATCTCATGGTCTAAGGAAATGATACTTGACATTAGAAAAGCTATAGCATATGAACTACACGATCTTTGTGCTAGGCTTAGGATTGGGTCTTGTCCATCACATCATTCTCCTAATGATGTGATCCCGTTATCAATGACATTCAATGTCCATGGTCAGGAAACTGTAACCATCTATTGATCAACGAGCTAGTCAACTAGAGGCTTACTAGGGACATGGTGTTGTCTATGTATCCACACATGTATCTGAGTTTCCTATCAATACAATTATAGCATGGATAATAAACGATTATCATGAACAAGGAAATATAATAATAACTAATTTATTATTGCCTCTAGGGCATATTTCCAACACCGCACTCATAACAGTGCGGTGTTCCTCTTTGATGAAGGCGCCGTTGAGCGCCTCCATCAAATTATCCGGCACCTCCAGTTGGACGGAGGCAGCCGGCGTCGCAGTCTTGCCCTTCTTACGAAGGGGTCGCCCGCCGGACTCCGGAGCCACTGTGGGTTCCGGGGCTGAGTCCGGTGCAAAGTCTGGGAGGTTGTCCTGCGACACCTCCGGGGCCCTCTCCTCCTGGTGGGTCCCTTCCTGGGATCCCACCTCGGCATCGTCCGCATCATGGGGGGTGGAGGCAGTCGGAAGAGAATCCATATCCGACGCCCCTAAGGACCCGCTCGACAAAGTGGGGAGATCATCCTTAGGCGGACTGCAGGGTTGTATGCGGCATTAGAAAGACATGATGTGGCGGAAAACGAAAACCTTGAAGTTATTCGGGAATCCGGATACTTACGATCTTGCCAGAGGTTTGGCCCTTGGAGGCCCGTCCTCGTCATCGTCACTGGCGTTGGCGGAACAATCCGGGGGAAGATTTTTTCCCCTCTTGGACCCTTCGGCCTCCCTTGTTGGGGAGGCCTTCCTTTTCTTCCCTCCCCCTGCTGGGGGAGAGGCTTTCTTCTTCTCTTCCTCGCCTTGGTGGGAGGAGTCAGCCTCGGATTCATCGTCCGATAGCACCTGAAAACGGGAACTCCTCCGAGTCCCCGTGGCGTTCTTCTTGGCCTTCTTCTCCGGCACCACATGGGGTGCCGGAGCCAGCAGCCCCGTTAGGCGGGCGTCAGCTGGGTCCTCTGGCAATGGGGCCGGACAGATAGCTTGTGCCCCCTTCTTCAGCCAGTCTTGTCAAAGGAAAGGGAGTTTAGATCCCGCATAGAGTCAAACTATGAATAACAAGTGTCCCGTAAAGGAAAAAATCACTTACCTCGTCAGCTGGACGCTGCGAGCTGAATCCGCGATCTTTGGTAGCGGATGCGGGAGCCTCGGCACCCTTGAACAGCACCTTCCAGACATCTTCATATGTAGTGTCGAAGAGCCCATTCAAAGTCCGGTGCTGCGCCGGATCGAACTCCCACATATTGAAGCCCTGTCGTTGGCACGGGAGAATCTGGCGGATGAGCATGACCTGGACTACGTTGACAAGCTTGAGCTTCTTGTCCACCAGCTTTTGGACGCAGGCTTGGAGTCCGGTCAGCTCCTCCGAATCACCCCAGATCCGGCCGCTCTCTTTCCAGGAGGTGAGCCGTGTGGGGATGCCGGATCTGAATTCGGGGGCCGCTGCCCATTCGGGATCATGTGGCTCGGTGATGTAGAACCACCCCGATTGCCACCCCTTGATGGTTTCCACAAAGGTTCCCTCCAGCCATGTAACGTGGGACATCCTTCCCACCATGGCGCCTCCGCACTCTGCTTGGCTGCCCTTCACAACCTTCGGCTTGACACTGAAGGTCTTGAGCCACAAGCCGAAGTGGGGCTGGATGCAGAGGAAGGCCTCGCACACGACGATAAACGCCGACATGTTGAGAATAAAATTCGGGGCCAGATCGTGGAAATCTAGGCCGTAGTAGAACATGAGCCCCCGGACAAAGGGATGGAGTGGGAAGCCCAGTACGCGGAGGAAATGGGGAAGGAATACTACCCTCTCATGGGGCCTGGGGGTGGGGATGAGCTCTCCCTCGTTGGGGAGCCGGTGCGCAATATCGCTGGATAGATATCCGGCGTCGCGCAGCTTCTTGATGTGCGCCTCCGTAACGGAGGAGGCCATCCATTTGCCTCCCGCTCCGGACATGATCGGAGAAGGTTGAGGTGGGATGTGCCGGCTTGGGCGCTGGAGCTCGGGTTCGCAGAGATGGATAAGCTAAGGAGGAAGATGGCGCAGGGAAAAGGGTTGGATCTTTATCCCCTTATATGGGCGGACAAAAGCATGTGTCCCCACCGGCCCGGTAAAACTCACTTATCCCCCAAGCGTTGCGATTGATGGTGCGGTTGGGTTACCCACGTCCATATTGATGGGAATCCCAGAATAAGGGGAACACGATCTCTGCTTCGACAAGACGTGCCAAGGAAACCGCGTCGCTAAACACGCTGAGGTGGAACAATAAAAACAGTTTGAGTAAAGGCTTGGAAGTGGTGTGACGTCACGCCGCTGAATGCGTCAGCAGATTGATCTTGTGTAATATTATTCTCTCTACGGTGGTATGTGGAAATTATTTTGCAGAGCCGGACACTATCCTGGTGTTCACAATCTTCTATAAATTATTCGGAGGAGGAACCCGCCTTGTAACGCCGAAGACAATATGCGCGCCGGACTCGTCGTCATTGAAGCCTGGTTCAGGGGCTACTGAGGGAGTCCCGGACTAGGGGGTGTCCGGATAGCCGAACTATCATCATCGGCCGGACTCCAAGACTATGAAGATACAAGATTGAAGACTTCGTCCCGTGTCCAGATGGGACTTTCCTTGGCGTGGAAGGCAAGCTTGACGATATGGATATGTAGATCTCCTACCATTGTAACCGACTCTGTGTAACCCCAGCCCTCTCCGGTGTCTATATAAACCGGATGGCTTTAGTCCATAGGACGAACAACAATCATATCATAGGCTAGCTTCTAGGGTTTAGCCTCCTTGATCTCGTGGTAGATCTACTCTTGTAACCCACATCATCAATATTAATCAAGCAGGACGTAGGGTTTTACCTCCATCAAGTGGGCCCGAACCTGGGTAAAAACATCGTGTCCCTCGTCTCATGTTACCATCCGCCTAGACGCACAGTTCGGGACCCCCTACCCGAGATCCGTCGGTTTTGACACCGACACCAACCCTCATATAAAATTATCTAACCCTAAGCCTCTCCCTGCCCCCATCTTGTTCTCCCTCCGCTGCCGCCCCCATCATCTTCTTCCTCTCCCCGATCCACTCCTTTGGGTCATCCGCACACCCACCGCTCCGATCGGCTCTCCTACACACGATCGTCCCAATCCCCACCTCCTTGTCCCAATCCCCACGTCCCCGGCCTCTCCAACCCTTCCTCCACTTGTAGTTCGACAACGCCAGCAGCCCGATTGATGAGATCTGCTTCTTGGGCGTGCGCAAATCCAGCATGGGCTCAACCCCTGATGTTGGCCTTGTCGGAGCAGAGCGACCGTGTGGTCGCTGGTCTAAACAATGGCTCGCGGGATTCCGGTGTGGCTCCCATCCCTTCTGTTGGCTTCCTCGACACCATGGCCTCATGATGCTGCTTCGACCACAGGTGAGGTTCATTTGCCTAAGCTGGTAGCCACTACAACCGTTCGTGGGCAGGGTGGGAAGCCTAAGGCTGGTGCGTGGCCTCCTTCTTCAATAAATTGCTTAAGCTTGGCTACTGCCTTCTCCAAATCTTAAGGTGTTGTGCATGCGTGCTGACGTAGCGGCGGCCGCGGCTATCAAGGGCTAGGGCGTGTATATGAGTGAGATGTGTGTGCGTGTAGCAGCCAGTGTGTTGTGTTTGCGAGTTTCCTCTCTGAAGCTTTAACACTGAATTTTCTCTGTATCTTTACACTACAGGGTACCCAGTAGAGATAGAAGGCACATGTTTGTCAACCAGCTACACTATGATATGTGGGCTTCTATCTAGATCTAATTTCGTTTAGTTTTCTACCAAGATCTAATTTAGATTAATTTTCTACCAAGATCTAATTCATTTCAGATTTTTCTAACAGTTTGATGTATCTTTGTTCTCTACATAAATATAATTAGCTGTTCTATATGCATTCAGTTTAGCTTTCTATCAAAATATAACTCTGTATGAATCAATGTAATCAAGTGATGAATAATTTCATCAAATAGAGACATGATTTCTGTTACTGTATTAATATGGCGACATGTTCTTTTTAAAGTTTTCTCCACACACTTCTGTCCATATTGGCAACTGCAGCTCACTGAATACATATTACGAGAATTATGTTTAATCTAAATATAAGAAGAAAATTACATCGGTACAGTGTGGCAGTCCTACAGTTATAATATAGAGATTTAAACCTATTCATTTTTGTACTAATTACATGCAGTCCCGCCATCGTTAGTTGAGCGCCTACTAGTACTAGAACCAATGCCACGTTAGTTCACTCTCCCACAACCTGGAGGCACACAGCAAGCTAGCAGTTGCCAAAACAGTGAGACACATTTCTTCTTCAACTCGTGTGCTCCCTGCCTCCAAGCCTGGTCGCCCTCTGCAATAGTTTTGTCGACAAGTAGTGGTGTCTACTGTCTGATCCTAAATCTTTTCCCTGATGTTTTTGGGATGCAGGTTTAGGTGGTGCCGTAGCAGCCGTGCCGCTGCATGGCGCACAATAGAGCTCGAGAGGGTGACCGTGATAAATTTGGTGGAGCTGCTCCGTGATGAACCAGGGGTTGGTTCTCTACTACTAGTCCTATCATTTCTCCGTGATGAACCAGGGGTTAGGCATTTTTCACCATGTTGTGATAATCTACTAATTTGTTTGTGCCCCTTTGATCTTGGTGGTGAAATTTATAGTCTCATGCACTTGAATTAGAGTAACCCCAGCACGCATGTTGTTAAGAGAAATAATCGATACATCATATGTAGTATCTCTTAAGAGAACCATTTGCCACTTAGTTCTATATATTTTTTTGTGGCCATGGCTCATAGTTATTTTGCATGCCATTTGAATTTTACTTGGAAAGCAATTGTTTTTACTACTGTAAGTGCCTCGGATAAACATTTAGTTTCATGTGTATACTTGTTGCCACATGAAAATTTGAAGCTTATGCTTGCCAGTTCGACGAGTAGAGATTCCGCTTCACTGATATTGTTTGTTAGTAATGCCATTTTCTAGGCGGGTTTATGTGGCCTCAACTACTGCAAAGTGGGTGTGTTCTCGGATGTATGTTCTATTATGTTGTCACTTATATGTAAACTTGATTAGACTTTCTTTTAACCCACTTTTATTTGGATTAAGTTTCAGCAACCTCGTGTTTATTTTTGTTTTTAAGTAGATACTTTGTTATTCTCATATGTAGGCATGGTAAAATTTAAGAATTTTGGACAACAAGTAATTTATTTTTGAAGTTTGTTCTAATTCTCTCATTTCTACCATTTAGTATCTAATGTTGTTGTAAATATGTTAGGTATGATTAGGTAGCGGGCTTCTTGGTGCTGGCTATCACAATCCGCCATGACATGATCCTTACCATCAAGAGGGCCGACCACAAAAACTTGAATAACAACCTCAGTAGTATCATATGTTCTATCGTTGTAAATTGGATTATACTGGTTCCTAGTGTTGTTCTATGATATTTTGTGAATATATTCTGTAAATTATCATTACATGGAGGATTTTGTAAGCTGATGCGGTGTAGATACCAATGGATGGCTGCATATTGAATATCCGTGTAATATATGATCATACTTTGGAAATACTTCGCCTTGGCCTAGAGTTGGTATTACGATTTGTGTAATGTATTATGCTAAAAAATGTACTGGTTCAAAATTGGTGTGGTAGATATGTGCTGGACGAAATTTAAATTGTGCCTACATCCATGACGATTTCTGTGACGAAAATGATGTCCATGTAGGCAGCCACGTCATTCCAATTGGGTGATGAAAAATCCTACGTGGCGTTGGTTCTGTGATAGTTCGTTCCGTCATGAATGGTTGGGCCTAGTTTGGGTTGGGCGGGCTTCGGGCAGATCCATGACGGTCAATGACTGTCATGGAAGGCCTAATGTCAAATTATGACGCGATATACATGACAGATTCCAAGTCCGTCATCGATGGACACCCATGACGGTTCTGCATTGATGCGTGATAGACGAGGACCGTCACGTATTAACAGGTTTCTTGTAGTTGGGCTGCAAATCTTTCAAGACGAGGAGAGCTTTCATTCGGCTGGCTGAGAAAATGGCCATCAGTAATGAGAAATGGGCTGTACAGTTTTAAAACACATCAAACCGGCAATTAGTTTCAAATATCTTTTTTCATTTCGAGATTTTAAATTACATTAATTTTTATGCGTGGAGAATTTGTTGGATTTTATATTGATATACATTTATTTTTAAAATCAGTTTGAATGTGAGTCAAAATTTCGGGATTAAAAATAGTTCGCACCGCACCGAAATATGCAAAATTTCATATAATTTTTTAACCGTGGCCACAATATGGGCTGTAATGCTAACAAAAAATATATGGGCTAAAAAACCTTAAGAATTAGCAAATGGGCTGTAAATTATTAGAAATAATGGCAGATGGGCTGTATGCGGTTTTCCACAGATTTGAGGCTTTCGTAAAAAAAAGGTTGACGCACAAGCAGTGACTGTTGGATGTCCATCCAACAGCCGTCGTGCTTCTTCAATCTCTGCTCTTCCTGCTCCAGCCGCTCAAAAAAGCGCAGGCGGGACTGCCTGCTCCCTCCTCCCGCGGCCGGCTATGCTACCACGCAGGCCTCACCGCCCCATCGTACTCCCATCGCTGGCCTAGCCATCCCTCTACTCACCCACACCTGTTGTTATTCTCCGGCGGCGGCAGATGAACCAGTAAACCCCCGTACAGTCGTACTACCCTCCGCGTGGGAAACAACTGTTGAGTCTTCCCTGCCTCCGTGTCGTTCCCTTCCGAGGCCTCGCTGTCGTCCACTGCCCTGGTGCTCTCGGCGCGGCCTGGTCAACATGGTCAACGACCGACATGCATCTGAAGTGGACTGTACGTGGAGAGGCTGACAGCTGGGTCCATGGCCGCACGCAAGGAAATGCCTCCTTATTACGCGCAAAATAATGATTCCTCCACCTGACATCTGGGACCCACCGAAAGGGCCTCTGTATTTCGCAAAAAAACGTTACCGCCGCTGACATCTTGGACCCACCAGCTATATCTTCGCACGCAAGGAAGTGCCTCCTTATTACGCAAAAAAATGAATACTCCCGCTGCTAGCTGGGACCTAGTATAGTGGCAGGATGACTTGTGGGCCTACTAAGTTGACGGAGACGGAGGGCTTTGTCAACTTAGTCAATACTCCGGTGACCGTACGATGTCCATCCAACGGCTGTAGTGCTTCTTCAATCTCTGGTCTTCGTCCTCCAGCCACCCAAAGCAGCGCCGGTTGTGCCGCATGCTCCTGCCTCCCGTGGTCGACTGTGATACCGCGGAGGCCTCACCGCCCCCTACTACTCCCACCGCTAGCCAGGCCATCCCTCTACTCACCCACACCCCCTGTTATTCTGCGGCGTCGGCAGCCTCACACCGCAGCCGAACCAGTGAACACTCGTACTCCTCTTCGTGTGGGCATCCACTGCTGCGTCTTCCCCGGCTCCGCATCGTCCCCTTCCTAGGCCTCGCCGTCATCCACCGCCGTGGTGCTCTAGGCGCGGCATGGTCAATGTGGTCAAGGAACGGCTTCCATCGGAAGAGTACTGTGCGTGGAGAGACTGACAGCTGGGTCCACGGCGGCCGCAAGGAAGTGCCTCCTTATTACGTGCAAAATAATTATTCCTCCACCTGACAGCTGGGACCCACCGGACAGGCCACTGTATTTCGCGAAAAAATGTTTCCGCCCTGACTGCTGGGACCCACCAGCTACACCTTCGCACGCAAGGAAGTGCGTCTGGAAAAAAAAACGATTCGTCCCCCTGATTGCTGGGACCCACCAGCTACATCTTCGCACGCAAGGAAGTGCGTCCGGGCAAAAAAATGATTCACCCCCCTGACTGCTGGGACCCATCAGCTACATCTTCGCACGCAAGGAAGTGCCTGACAGTCGGGACCCACCTGGTCGAAGCGTACATGCGTTGTCATTCTGGTCGCGAACATGCACGTACATACTGGTCGATGTAGAGGCGCGCACGTGTCGTAGTAGAGGCGCACACGTAGCATGTACACGTACGTAGAGAGGCCAGGGTGCAAGAAAGAAAATACGGCCACGTGCGTACATACGGGCAGGGTCTCGAACGCCTACTCGCGCATACGTACATGGCTGGGTCGGAACAGAGAAACAGCATCGTCGTCGTGTTCATGGGGAGGCAACGGAATGCGTCATGTTCATGGGAAGGCTACGGAATGGGTCGTGTTCATGGGGAGGCAACGGAATGCGTCGTGTTCATCGGGAGGCAACGGAACGCGTGGGAGCCAACCGGCTGGGTCGGAACGGAATGCGTCGTCGTGTTCATTGGGAGGGCTTGCACAGAACATGCGATGGAAACAAGGCCTAGCGTACCGCAGAACGGAGGAAACGGACCTCCTACATTCGAGACGGGGGTCCTGTTGATCAGGAGGGGTGTGGCGTACTGCAAAACGGATGAAACGGACCTCCTACGGTCGAAACAGGGGTCCTGTTGACCGGGAGCATTGTGGTGTACCGCAAAACAGACAAAATGGACCTCCTACGGTCGAAATGGGGGTCCTGTTCATCGGGAGGGGTGTGGCGTACCACAAAACGGGACTCCACGGGATACTGTTCATCTCCACCGTCGACCTCCTCCAGCCTCCACGGGCTACCGTCGACCTCCTCCAGCCTCCACGGGTTCCTGTTCATCCAGCCTCCACCGCGCGCTACTTCACCAGCTATTGTTCAACCACCCTCCACCATCTACTGTTCATCCAGCCCTCCACACCACCGGGTCCTGTTCAACCACCCCTCCACGGGCACCCCTCCATCATCTACTGTTCATCCAGCCCTCCACACCACGGGGTCCTGTTCATCCAGAGGCAACGCCACCACTCACTGTTCATCCAACCCCCCCCCCCCCGCCCCTGCAACGCTCACAGTTCATCCCAAAGGCAGCATCGATCGGCTTCAGTTAGCAGTAGTAGCGAAGGAATTGCTCGATCGGGTTCAGTTAACAGCCATCGGTCGATTGCTCGGGTACAATAACACGTAGCCTGCGGTGCAATCACTCGGGTTTAGTTAGAGCCCAACGCCTTGCTCGGGTTTAGTTAGAGCCAACGCCTCACACACACACGCGTACGTGTACGAGAGAAACGCGCATCGCTCGGCCCCCGACGTCCCACCGTAACCGGCAACTCCTCGAAATTTTCCTCCCCCTTGCTTCTACCACGGTTTTTTTCGTCATGGACGGCCCAAAGAATGTCATGCAGCCGCGTCTCCGGACCGCCCAGGACGAAAAGCCCATTTTCTGTCATGATTTTTTGTCATAGAAGTAGGAGCCCACCACATCTATGATGATACCTGGTTTTATCACAATTATCGTCATAGAAGTGTCATATGTATGACAGAAAAAAAATTGTTCGGCCGAAAATGTCACGGATGTGTCTTTTTTTGTAGTGGGGGTCGTCGTTAGCGTCTTCCGGGTATTATTCTTTTTCGTGTCGGTATCGTTGTTTTTGCTATGGCGGGCTTTGGAGCGGCGCCGCTGACGTCGGCGCTTTGTTTGCTTCTCGATGGGATTATCCTCCGTTACATCATCGCCATTGCTTTCTTTGGGTGTTTCCACCATATATATATATATATATATATATATATATATATATATATATATATATATCATATGATGAGGTGGCTGTCCAGCGCCCTGGGGGCGGTGGTTCCCGTTTTTCTCTAGCATCATCGTCTGTATCGTTGATGTCTTCGGAGTCGAAATCGAGCGTGTCGGTTAAGTCATCGACAGTGGCTATTAAGTAGGTGGTGGGTGGGTAACGAATTCCTTCATCGTCTGCTACCCACTCAAGCCGGACATAGTTCGGCCAAGAGTCTCCTAATAGGGAGAGGGATTTTAATGAGTTTAGCACGTCGCCCAAGGGCGAGTGCTGAAAGATATTCGCGGAGCTAAACTCCATGATCGGTTCCCAGTTAGGTCCGATGGGCCCAGATGCACGCGGTTCGGAGCCTGTGGTCGGAGACGAGTCCGAGGGTCCGATGACGCAGACCTCATTGGAAGTGAGATCTGTGTTCGGCTCTATCGCCGCTAAGTGTGCGGCTTCTATGGCGGGGTCCATCCTCCCGTCCTCGGATGGCGTGATCTGCACTGGATTTAAGGCTAGGGCAGCTGCAGGTGCAATCTCCTGAACACCGTCCGATGGCAGATCTAGGTCATGCCCATCGCGGCTGTAGGGTGCACCTATCATGGGCTCGAATCCGTCGAAGATCAAGTCTCCGCGGATGTCGGCAGTGTAGTTCACGCTTCCAAACCTGACCTGATGGCCAGGGGCGTAGCGATCGATCTGCTCCAGATGGCCAAGCGAGTTGGCCCGCAGTGTAAAGCCGCCGTATACGAAGATCTGTACAGGGAGGAAAACCTCACCCTGGACCGCATCGTTATAGATGATTGAAGGAGCCACCAAGCCTTACCATGACGACACAGTGGAACTCTCAATGAAAGCACCAATGTCGATGTCAAAACCGGCGGATCTCGGGTAGGGGGTCCCGAACTGTGCGTCTAAGGCTAATGGTAACAGGAGGCGGGGGACACAATGTTTACCCAAGTTCGGGCCCTCTCTATGGAGGTAATACCCTACTTCCTGCTTGATTGATCTTGATGATATGAGTATTACAAGAGTTGATCTACCACGAGATCGTAGAGGCTAACCCTAGAAGCTAGCCTATGATTATGATTGTTGTTGTCCTACGGACTAAACCCTCTGGTTTATATAGACACGAAGGAGGCTAGGGTTACACAGAGTCGGTTACAGAGAAGGAAATCTACATATCCGAATTGCCAAGCTTGCCTTCCACGCAAAGGAGAGTCCCACCCGGACACGGGACGAAGTATTCAATCTTGTATTTTCATAGTAAAATAGTCCGGCATAAGCATATAGTCCGGCTGTCCGAGGACCCCCTAATCCAGGACTCCCTCAGTGTGCAATCAAGGTGAGATGCGGCAGCTGACAGAAAAATAAGAAGCAACCAAGCAATCCGACAAATCAACAATGGCGACGACAGCGGCGTTTCACCTTGATTCCGGCAATAGTGATGGGGGCCGAACGAGCTCGATAGTGGGGAGCAGGGAGGTAATGAGGTAGCGGTGGGGCAGGCGGGCGGTCGCCGGGAGTCGCGCCAGCGAATTTGTAGGGGCTAGGGGGGATGCGAGGGAGAGGCGCGACTTTTACTAAGCCACCACGCGGTGGAGTAAATTGGGCCAGAGTAAAAACTATAATCCCTTACGACGGATAAGGGATTGGCTAGGTGCCGGTTAGAGGAGTAAAGTAAAAAATTTACTCCTCTAACCGGTTATAAGGGATCAGTTAGAAATGCCCTAAAATTGGACCTACAACCAGCAGGTCATATGGCATCATATGGTAGGAGTGAGTCCAGAACTACAGTATGGTTAGGCTCAGGTCCGGATTTCTTGTTGGAACTTTGTAACAGAGACCGAGATGGTCTGGTTTGAGTAATACAAATTATTCCTCGGCAAAAAAGAAAAACATGCTAATGTGATATAGATTCAATATTCAAAAAGTACTAATCTCATCTGTACAGATGTATGCCAGATTGGGTTTATAAAAAGCTCCCACTTAATTACCATCTGCCATGAGTCCATGACTTACATATCTGCCGATAGGATTGGAGAGCATGTCTAAGCAATGCACTGGATTGGAGGATCTAGGTATTCGAATTTCAAATTGGGGAAAAGTTTCGGTAGCTATCCTCCCATCCACCCACACAGCTATCGATTACACCGGCCGAAGCCGTCATCCACTTTCCAGCCAAATCAAACAGAGAGAGCGAGAGAGCTATTTATCTATCGACCGTTAACACAGTTAACGGGCTGTCGTATAATCCTTCAGCCACTTAGGTGGGTTCGCCTTGCGCTTGGGCCGCTGGGCCGGGCCTTCAGCTCGATCGCTCCTTCCCGCGCTTGCGTCGCTTGCCAGAACTGCTACAGTGCCTTGATCGCGTGCTGCCAGTTCCTTTTGTTCTTCAGTAGCGGGGACGCTGACATCCCCCCTTTCTTGCGAGCCGGCTTGACCCCAAGATGGGCACGAGGGAATTGCTGCTTCAGTGAGTCCAAATCTTCCAAAGTGGCAGCTTCAGGAGAACCCCTGCTCCATAGAATGAGGCCTTGCGCCACCGTCTTGTGACCTTCAACTCGAAACCGACGGTCCAATATACGTACAGGTACCTGAAGCAGGGCTATAGGAGATGGCAACTGGTTTTGAACCATCGTTGCAGGAGGAATGAAACGCTTGAGCTGCAAAACATGGAACACTGGATGGATGCAGCTGGAGGTTGGAAGATCCAACTTATAAGCCACTTCACCTATCTTCTCCACAATCTTGTATGGACAAAAGAATTTGAAGGAAAATTTGTGATTGGCGCATCTGACAACTGAAGATTGCACATATGGCTGCAGTTTGAGGAACACCATATCATTCACAACAAATTCTCGTTCAGTGTGTTTCTTATCTGCTTGATGTTTCATTCGCTATTGCACATGGAGCAAGTGTTGCCTGACCGAGTCGATCACCAACTGACGTGAGTCTAACCAAGACTGAATGTCCATAGGAGCAATTGTATCAGACTCAGAAATCCCAAAGTATCTAGTTGTCTGGCCATAAATGATTTCAAATGGAGATTTATTCAAAACAGAATGCCAGTTATTGTTGTACCAGAACTGACATAGGGAGAGCCATTTACTCCATTTGGTAGGGTGAGCACTGATAAAACACCTCAGGAAACATCAATCTGCTGATTAACTCTTTCAGTCTACCCGTCAGTCTCAGGGTGATAAGTTGTGCTCATGTTTAACTCAGCACCAGTCTTGGAAATGAGAAACTTCCAGAATGCACTTGTGAAAATGAGATCTCTATCACAAATAATCAACCTGGTCATACCATGCAACTTATAGACATTGTCCAAAAAGATCTCAGCAACTTTTTGGGCATTAAAAGGATGTGTGAGCCCCATAAAGTGACCATACTTGGAAAATTTGCCAATGACCACTAAGATGCAGTTATACTGATAAGAGGAGGGAAGGCCTGAGATAAAATCCATAGACGCTGTATCCCATGCTTTGGGGGGAACTGGAAGAGGTGATAAGAGCCCAGGGTACCGTGCCCTTTCAGGTTTAGCTTGTTGACAGATCAGGCAAGACTGAACTTGAGTTTTGATGAAGTTCTTCATACCAATCCACCTGAATAGACGAAGAATTCTCTTATATGTAACAGGAAACCCAGAGTGACCCCCTACTGGACTGGCATGAAATGCAGTGAAAATTTCCAGTTGCAGAGCAGAATCCTGACCGACCCAAATGCAGCTCTTATAACGCAGAATTCCTTAATGCAAAGAGTATGGTGGCTTAGAGTTAGGATCAACAGCTAATTGTTGCAGTATACCTTGAACTTGAGAGTCTTGACTGTAACTGGCAACAATGTCCTGCAACCAAGTGGGTTGAGCACTAGAAATCTGATATACCTGGGTCTCATCAGGAGGTCTCCTAGATAAAGCATCCGCAGCAGTATTTGAGGTGCCCTGTTTATATTGGATAGTGTAGTTCAGACCCAAAAATTTGTCCAAACATTTCTGCTACCAAGGAGTGTGTAATCGTTGGTCTTGCAGATGAGCCAAGCTATTTTGGTCAGTCTTGATCACAAATGATTGGACCTACAAGTAAGATCTCCATTGATCTACTGCTAGCAAAATAGCCAAGTACTCTTTTTCATAAACTGGCAATCCTCTGTTTTTAACACCCAAAGCCTTGCTGACATAAGCTACATGGTGTCCTTGTTGCATTAATATAGCCCCAACACAATAGTCACATGCATCAGTTTCCACAGTGAATGTTTTTGAAAAATCAGGTACAACCAACACAGGGGCAGATATGAGAGCTTGTTTGAGCACCATAAAAGCTTCTTCAGTAATACTGGTCCACACAAATTGTTTCCCTTTTTTGAGGAGTTCAGTAAGGGGTTTGGCAATGATCCCATAGTGCTTGATGAACTTCCTATAATAACCACTGACTCCAAGGAAACCTCTGACCTCCTTAACATTGGTTGGAGCAGGCCAGTTCTGAACAGCTGTTATTTTAGCAGGATCTGTAGCTACCCCCTTAGCAGAAATAACATGGCCTAGATAAGCAATTTCCTATTGAGCAAATGCACACATGGACATTTTAAATTTCCATTCCTTTTCTTTCAGTATGGCCAGTATGTGTGCAACATGCTCCAAATGTTCCTTGAAAGTTTTGTTGAAAACTAGTATATCATCAAAGAAACACAACACACACTTCCTTAGAAGAGGAAAGATCATAGTTCATTGTCCCTTGGAATGTTGCTGGGGCCCCAGTTAAACCCATGGCAACCACAAGAAATTCAAAGTGGCCATGGTGTGTTTGAAATGCAATTTTATACTCTTCTCCTGGAGCTAGTCTGATCTGGTGAAAGCCAGCTTTAAGGTCCAATTTAGTAAACCAACATGCTCCAGCTAGTTCATCCAGCAATTCATCTATAATTAGCACTGGATATTTTCTCTTCACTGTAATTGCATTCAGATGTCTGAAATCTACAACTAATCTCCACTCTCCCTCCTCTTTTTTCTTGACCATAAGAACATGAGAGGAAAATGGACTTTTGCTGGGCCTGATCATTCCCAATGACAAGAGTTTTTTAATTTGTTTTTTCTAACTCATCTTTAAGCTGGGGTGCAATCCTATATGGCCTGACAGAAACTGGTCTTGCACATGGGATCAGTGGAATATGGTGGTCTTGCATTCTTCTAGGAGGAAGGCTAGTGGGGGCCTCAAACACAGTGTGAAACTTGTCCAAGAGAACCTGCATTTCTCGGCATATAGTTTGGTCAGCAGCACAGTGAATTATGGACAATGACACCACTATCAGAGAAAATTCTGAAGGAAGAAGACCCTGCAAAGTTACTGATCGCCCTTGAAGGATAACCACTTCTAAACCCAGTCTACTTGCATAGGACTGTGCTGGGATAACCAATCTAGACCCAGGATTCCATCATATGTGGATAGAAGAGGAAAACTGGTTGTCACAGCAACTCCACTGACACTGTTTCAACATCTGAGAGAACTGCAAAGAAGTGCCACCAGCCACAGTAACTAAAACGACAACTGTATCTTGCACATTCAGAAGAAGAGGAGCAAAAGCACTGTCGATGAAGGAGTGGGTGCTACCAGAGTCCACTAGGAAAATCAGTGAATGGTTTTGCAGCTGTACTTCCAACTGGAGTGAAGGAGCATTGGGATCCTTTCCAATTGCTGCTGCTGACAATCGCATGCTATGAACTGAAACTGAATCACTGTTAGACAAGTCAGACTGAACATTATCCATGGCCTGTACATGATCAATGAGCTCTTTGACAAAATGTAACTGAACCGTGGATTGGCACACATGATCTCTGGACCATCGTTCCCCACACACAAAACCAAGCCCTTTAGATTTGCGGTAGGCACGAAGAGCAGACCACTTATCGTCAGAAGGGGAAGTTTTCAGTGTTTCAGACTGTCTCTTATCTTCAGTCTGACAAGGTTTGGGAGCAGGAGGGAGTGGGTGCGGTCCAGACTTCATACCATGGAAATTGTTGAGTGGTGTAACCCCTTCCCCTAGCTCCTCATGCAACAACGCCAGATCATAAGCAGTGTCGCGGTTTCTAGAGAGCGACAGCAACACGAACGCCCGGTTTGAGACCGTCCAGGAACCGCGTCGTGTAATGCAGATGATTAGGAACCTCCTCGTACGCTGATAACTGGTCATACAAGTCAGCAAACCTATCAACATAATCAACAACAGTACTAGTTTGTGCAATACGAAATAAATGTCAAAGCAGAGTCTGGTGCTGATTCCTGCCGAAGCGACTCTGTAAATTGCAGCAGAATTCAGACCAATTGGCATGAGGGGATCTGTGTTGCGCAGACTCTAACCAACGAGCTGCTGCTCCCTCGAACTGCGATGTTGCCAGCGAAACCCATCTATGCTGAGGAGTACACCAGAGTCTAAACTAATCCTCACAGCGAGACTGCCACGGTCGTGGATTCGTGTCGTCAAACCGAGGAAGATCAGCCCGAACGCCAAATGAAAATGCATCAGCAGAATCCGGGGGAGTCGAATCACGGACAGAAGAGAAACGAGCATGGAAATTTGGATCACGCGCACCTCTGACCGGAGGCGGGACATAAGTATTATGTGCCTTCCCCTGGTGTTCCTGGTCGATGCCAAGGGAGTCGGAAGCAATACCGCGACCACTCCGAGCCAATCGGGATGACGAGGTCTCGGCGCGCCCTGGTTGTTCCTTCGGCCACTCGTCGCGGAGCTACTCAAGCTCGAGGTTGATCTCGTCGCGCACGCCGTCGACCCGTGCCGACAGCAGCCCATCGAGCGTGGTCGTATTCGCTTGAATCAGCTTGTCGACGCAAGGAAGAGATTCTCGCCGTGCTCCTTGAAGCGCTGGTCCAAATCGGTGGTGAAGTCCGCCCGCAGGAGCGCGTAGACGCCGCGCCCGCCCTCGGACAGCTTATCCATCACCTCCGCTCGTCGCCAATCACGCCACCGTGTCCCGTGGTGGTGCCGCTGCAGCTCCAGGACCGCCGAATCTGATACCAACTGTAAGCAACGCACTGGATCGGAGGATCTAGGGATTCGAATTTCAAATTGGGGAAAAGTTTCGATAGCTATCCTCCCATCCACCCACACACCTATCCGATTACACCGGCCGAAGCCGCCATCCACTTTCTAGCCAAATCAAACAGAGAGAGCAAGAGAGCTATTTATCTATCGACCGTTAACATAGTTAACAGGCCGTCGTATAATCCTTCAGCCACTTAGGTGGGTTCGCCTTGCGCTTGGGCCACTGGGCCGGGCCTTCAGCTCGATCGCTCCTTCCCGTGCTTGCCTCGCTTGCCGGAACTGCTACAGGGCCTTGATCGCGTGCCGCCAGTTCCTTCTGTTCTTCAGTAGCGGGGACGCTGACAACATGTATCACAAATAGTACACATGAAAAGAGCACTAGCTAGAACATCAGGAGAGGGAGGCTCTGACTTGTAGGATGAAGCATCAGCAAAGGTGGCAAAACTTTTGATCCAGCTCGTATTTTCCATTTGAAGCTTTTCTCAATCTGCAAAGTTTCATTTCAAACGCCGCTCACAATTGAAACAGCACTACTAACAACAACATATCACATCATAATGTTTTCACTTGCTACTGAGTATACTGAGGCAAGAACAGAGCTACAGATATGTACTACTAATCAGACGCCACTAGGCCACGCACTCCTCGGCGCCGCCGCGGCACTCCAGGGCGGCGGCGTGCTCCTCATGCATGGCCGCCAGGTCAGGGTGCCCGTACACGGCCGCGGCGACAGCATAGCACCCAAGCACGTAGACGAAGGCGAGGAACACAGCCCCGAACAGCTGGAAGTTAGCCAGCTGCTCGGCGCGTTCCCCTGCGGCGCGGCTGTGGCAGTCGACTTGGTGGCCGCTGGCATCTCGGTCGCACCCGGCCGGGAGCATGGGGCCGTACAGCGTGAGCGCCGTCTGGTAGAACCACAGCCCCTGCAGCGCCATGAGCATGCCGGCAGCGACGTCGACGGGGAAGCTCGCCGGCAAGAGCGCGCCAAGGACGGTGGCGAGGATGCAGAGGCCGATGAGGATGACGAGGAGGTGGTGGTAGTACCCCTCCAGTCCTGTGTGGGTGGCCGAGTGGTAGGAGAAGAGCAGGAATTCCGACGTGAACGCTGCCGCCGCCACCAGGCACAGCTCGCCGTCGGTCAGGGGCAGGTACCTGCGGTGATCGCCATTGCAGTGAGCTTATGAGATCAAGTAAAATCTATCTGAGATGGTCATCAAAACTGGCTGACAATGTTACTGAAATTGACAACAAATAAAATGTGTCTGAGTCTGAGATGACGATCGCAATTGCAGAGAGCTCAGCTTAAACCGGGTGTTAACTGAAGGCAAAATGTGACCTTTAACACAAGATTATTATGCAACGAAATCAAACATTACCAAATTGATGTCTCAGTTAGACTTTTGGTGGTACGAATTTCACACAATTTCTACCAACTTTGAGCTATCTGAAGTATGGCATTATAATTGACACCAACTCAAGAACAGAGTTGACAGATCCACGGAGGACGGAGGAGGACGGCAACACACCTGCTGCGCTTCTGGGAGAGGAGGGCGAGCGCGCCGAAGAGGAAGAACATGAGGAGCATGCCGGCGTGCTCGAGATAGATGAGGCTGGACTCCGGGGCGACCCCATCGCCGCGGCCGGCGAGGACGCCGCCGCCGAGCTCCAGGCACATGTCGAGGAACGTGCCGCCAGCCACCACGTAGAGCTCCAGGAGGCGGGGCGCCCCGGGGAGCTCGAGGGGGCACCACGCGCGGACGCGGAACGACGGCGGGTCGGCGGCGAAGCGCGCGACGGCGGACCACACCCGCCACAGGCCCACCACTAGGAACAGCGTCCCTGGCAGCACGTGGCCGTTGAACGACCCCATTTAGCCTCGGCTCGCGGCGGCGGCGAGCTGGGGTACGGCAATGCCGGACCGCGCGGGGTCGGTTGATGACCGGTGAATCGGAGAAGAGAAGAGGTCGGGGGATAGATGGATCGCCAGATCTCTGCGAGGATCCGAGACAGGGGAATAACCGAATAAGCAAAAAGCTTCCGTCGTTAGGTGCGGGGGGTCCAAGATTAGAGAGAGACAGACAGAACACCATAGTCTAGTCCAGTCCAATAGCTTCGTCCTCCGACAGTCTTGTGCTGCACCTGCACTGCACATCTTGCTCAGAGATTCAGAGGGCCGGCGAACCATGTCTGCGTTTCTTGGCGCCGTTTATTGGTCTGATCCCAGGTATCTCTGCGTCGTGGAGATGCTTCGTTTGGTCAAACCCATGATGTGATGTATTATTTGGATCAGGTCCCTTAAAAGCAGCACTACTACTACTACGGTCGTGTTTGTTTTCATCTACAGTAATGCTAGACTTACGTAACTGAACTTATGTACTTTTAAGTAAAGAGCAACATGGCTAATTTGGATTGGAGAAGGGGGTGGAAGGGGCTCCACCCACCTGAAAATCAGGAGGAGCCGAGATAATTAATAGGCAGTTTACCTAAAACTCTTCGTAGCTTGACGTAGATGTAGTATTATCGAAGTTAAATGCATGAGCAGCTTCTAAATTTATGTCATATAGGTTCACAAATCTTGAAAACATTTTTTTCGGTAGTAATTTAACAAGTTTGGAGACGTACGGTGCACCACTTATAATAGGGCAACACTACGTGTCGGCCGACGAATATTCTTAAAAGAACCGTTGTCTTGCTAGCCTCTGGATTTAACGCGGGATACCGTGCGACTTAGCTATCAGTTTCGCAACTAGGATGATGTTGCGTTGAAAGGTTTGCAACAAAGTTCATGTTGCAGAACTTTTGCAACAGAGATATTGTTGCATTTTTTTGCAACAAAACCAATGTTGCAGATATTGTTGCATAACTTGTGGAAGGAAGTTTTGCAACATTAGTGATGTTGCAAAAATCTTTTTTGCAACAAGGAAGATGTTGAAAGAAAAAAATCATCGATGGGCGTTTGCAGCGATCTCACATCGAACGGTGATGAGGGAGGAGCAGCGTCACTCGTCCTTATCATCACACCGCCGCCGACGAGCGACGCACCTCTGATAACCCACAAGTATAGGGGATCGCAACAATTTTCGAGGGTAGAGTATCTAACCCAAATTTATTGATTCGACACAAGGGGAGCTAAAGAATATTCTCAAGTATTAGCAGCTGAGTTGTCAATTCAGCTACACCTGAAAGACTTAATATCTGCAGCAAAGTATTTAGTAGCAAAGTAGTATGGAAGTAACGGTAACAGTGACAAAAGTAACAGTGGTAGTTTCGTAGCAATCGTAACAGTGGCAACGGAAAAGTAACTTAGTAAAGATCAATATGTTAAAAGCTCGCAGGCAATGGATCAATGATGGATAATTATGTCAGATGGCATTCATCATGCAACGGTTATAACATAGGGTGACACAGAACTAGCTCCAGTTCATCAATGTAATGTAGACATGTATTCCGAATATAGTCATACATGCTTATGGAAAAGAACTTGCATGGCATCTTTTGTCCTACCCTCCCATAGCACTGGGGTCCTATTGGAAACTAAGGGATATTAAGGCCTCATTTTAATAGAGTACCGAACCAAATCATTAGCACTTAGAGAATACATGAACTCCTCAAACTATGTTCATCACCAGGAGTGGTCCTGACTATTGTCACTCTAGGGTTGCCAGATCATAACACGTAGTAGGTAACTATAACTTGCAATATCGGATCAAGAACACAAACATATTTATGAAAACATAAAGGGTTCAGATATGAGTTCATGGCACTCGGGCCCTAGTGACAAGCATTAAGCATAGTAAGTCATAGCAACATCAATCTTAGAACGGAGTGGATACTAGGGATCAAATCCTAACAAAACTAACTCGATTACATGGTAAATCTCATCCAACCCATCACGGTCCAGAAAGCCTACGATGGAATTACTCACGTACGGCGGTGAGCATCATGAAATTGGTGATGGAGGATGGTTGATGATGACGATGGCGACGGATTCCCCTCTCCGGAGCCCCGAACGGACTCCAGATCTGCCCTCCCGAGGAAGAACAGGGCTTGGTGGCGGCTCCGTATCGTAAACCGCGATGAAACTTTTTCTCCGATCTTTTTCTCCCCGAAAGTGAATATATGGAGTTGGAGTTGAGGTCGGGAGGTCCAGGGGGCAGAACCACAAGGTTGCAGGGCGCGGCCCGGGGGGGGGGGCGCCCCCCACCCTTGTGGCTAGGGTGTGGGCCCCATGATGCTGATTCTTTCGCCAATGTTTTTATTAATTCCAAAAATAATCTCCGTTGATTTTTAGATCATTCCGAGAATTTTCATTCTGCACAAAAATAACACCATGGAAATTCTGCTGAAAACAGCGTCAGTCCGGGTTAGTTCCATCCAAATCGTGCAAGTTAGAGTCCAAAACAAGGGCAAAAGAGTTTGGAAAAGTAGATACAACGAAGATGTATCAACTCCCCCAAGCTTAAACGTTTGCTTGTCCTCAAGCAATTCAGTTGATAAACTGAAAGAGATAAAGAAAAAAAAATTACAAACTCCGTTTGATCTTGTTGTTGCAAATATGTAAAGCCAGCATTCAAGTTTTCAGCCAAGAGTATGAGCTAACCATATTTACAATAACTTTTAGGTCTCACATTTACTCATATCAATGGCATAACCGACTAGCGAGCAATAATAATAAATCTCGGATGACAACACTTCTTCAAAACAGTCATGATATGATATAACAAGATGGTATCTCGCTAGCCCTTTCTGAGACCGCAAAACATAAATGCAGAGCACCTATGAAGATCGAGGACTAACTAGACATTGTAATTCACAGTAAAAGAGATCTAGTCACAATCATACTCAATATAAATTAATAACAATGCATACAAATGACAGTGGTGCTCTCTAACTGGTGCTTTTTAATAAGAGAATGATGACTCAGCAATAAAAATAAATAGATAGGCCCTTCGTAGAGGGAAGCAGGGATTTGCAGAGGTGCCAGAGCTCGAGTTTTGAAAAAGAGATTGAATAATATTTTGAGCGGTATGCTTTCATTGTCAACATAACAACTAAGAGATCTCAGTATATTCCATGCTACATACATTATAGGCGGTTCCCAAACAGAATGGTAAAGTTTATACTCCCCCACCACCAACAAGCACGCTCCACGGCTGGTCCGAAACAACGGGTACCGTCCAACTAACAACAATCCTGGGGGAGTTTTGTTTGCAATTATTTTGATTTGATTTGCTTTGAGCATGGGACTGAGCATCCCGGTTACTAGCCATTTTCTCGTGAATGATGAGAGGAGTCCACTCATCGTGAAAATAATCCACCTAGCATGGAAGATATTGACAGCCCTAGTTGATACATGAGCTATTCGAGCATACAAAACAGATTATCATTTGAAGGTTTAGAGGTTGGTACTTGCAAATTTACTTGGAACGGCAGGTAAATATCACATATAGGAAGGTATGGTGGACTCATATGGAACAACTTTGAGGTTTATGGAAGTGGATGCACAAGCAATATTCCCGCTTAGTACAAGTGAAGGCTAGAAAGAGACTGGGAAGCGACCAACTAGAGAGCGACAACAGTCATAAACATGCGTTGAGATTAATCAACATTGAGTGCAAGCATGAGTAGGATATAAATCACCATGACCATAAATATCGTAGAGGCCATGTTGATTTTGTTTCAACTACATGCGTGAACATGTGCCAAGTCAAGCCACTTGAATCATTCAAAGGAGGATACCATCCTATCATACTACATCACAACCATTTTAATTACCATGTTGGCACGCAAGGTAAACCATTACGAGCTCCTAGCTAATTAAGCATGGCATGAGTAACTATTGTTGGGGAACGTAGTAATAACTTCAAATTTTCCTATGTGTCACCAAGATCAATCTAGGAAATGCTAGCAACGAGAGAGAGGGAGTGCATCTTCATACCCTTGAAGATCGCTAAGCGGAAGCGTTACAAGAACGCGGTCGATGGAGTCGTACTCGCGGCAGTTCAAATCGCGGAAGATCTGATCTAGCGCCGAATGGACGGCGCCTCCATGTTAAACACATGTACAGCCCGAGGATGTCTCCTCCTTCTTGATCCAACAAGGGGAGAGGAGAAGTTGAGGGAGAGCTCTGACAGCACGACGGCGTGGTGGTGGAGCTTGTGGTTCTCCTGCAGGGCTTCGCCAAACACTATAGAGGAGGAGGAGGTGTTGGAGGAGGGAGGGGCTGCACCAGGGGAAAGGGTGCTGCTGCCTTCTCTCTTCCTCACTATATATAGGGGGAAGGGAGGGAGGAGGAGGCGCCTAGGGTTTCCCTAGGGGAGGGGCAGCGGCCATAGGGGAAACCCTAGATGGGTTTGGGCGCCCCCACCCCTAGGAAACTTGCCCCCCAAGCCGGGAGGGGTGGATGCCCTAGGGGAGGCGCCCCCACCTCTCCAGGTTACGTGAGATGGGGTGGGAGGGGTGCACAACCCATTAGTGGCTGATGTGGCCCCTCCACTTGGCCCATAAGGCTCCCCAACGCTTGTCGGGGCCTTCGAAACCCCTTTCAGACACGCTGGTCGTCACCCGGTACCCCAGAACAATTCCGGACTCCAATACCCTTCGTCCAATATATCGATCTTCACCTCTGGACCATTTCGGAGTTCCTTGTCACGTCCGTGATCTTATCTGGGACTCCGAACAACCTTCGGTAACCACATACCAGTCTCATTACAACTCTAGCGTCACCGAACCTTAAGTGTGTAGACCCTACGGGTTCGGGAACCATGAAGACATGACCGAGACACCTCTCCGGCCAATAACCGATAATGGGATCTGGATACCCATATTGGCTCCCACATGTTCCACGATGATCTCATTGGATGAACCACGATGTCGGGGATTCAATCAATCCCGTATGCAATTCCCTTTGTCCATCGGTATGTTACTTGCCCGAGATTCGATCATCGGTATCCCTATACCTTGTTCAATCTCGTTACCAGCAAGTCTCTTTACTCGTTCCATAATGCATGATCCCGTGGCTAACTCCTTAGTCACAGTGAGCTCATTATGATGATGCATTACTGAGTGGGCCCAGAGATACCTCTCCGTCATACGGAGTGACAAATCCCAGTCTTGATTCATGCCAACCCAACAGACACTTTCGAAGATACATGTAGTGCACCTTTATAGTCACCCAGTTACGTTGTGACATTTGATACACCTAAGGCACTCCTATGTATCCGGGAGTTGCACAATCTGATGGTCTAAGGAAATGATACTTGACATTAGAAAAGCTCTAGGAAACGAACTACACGATCTTGTGCTATTCTTAGAATTGGGTCTTGTCCATCACATCATTCTCCTAATGATGTGATCCTGTTATCAATGACATCCACTACAGGAAACAGGTAATTTGCCATCTGTGAATTACAGACAGCAAAGACCTAAATCTAGATGGCAAAGATTTTGCCGTCAGGAAGCAGACGGCGAAGTCAGACGGCAAAGATAAGTCGGCAAAGAATACTTTGTCGTCTGCTTTTCATCGGCCAGACGGCAAAGACTTTGCCGTCAGCCGAATCTTCTTTGCTGTCAGCCTTATAAATCATAGACAGCAAAAAAATGATGTTTTGCCGTCAGCCAGGCTACAAGTTTGCCGTCTGCTATTCATGTCTTTGCCGTCAGCCCCGTATATCATAGACGGCAAAGAAAGGGGTCAAATTAAAAAAACACAGCAGTGTTGATACCGACCGATGCGGTCAACTCATGCGGGCGCACCACCTATCTTTCTTATTTTTTAACAGGGAAAAGCCCATCCGCGTGTAGTGCCTTTCATTCAACGATAGTGAAGTACAAAATGCATACATGACCCCGAAAAAAACTAAAGTTACAAAATAGTCCTGGAAATTAATACAAAGGACCCTAACAAGTAAGACAAAAAAGCAATCAGGTCCTTCTCCACTCCATTGCTCTGCCCGCCCCACCGTGCAGTGCGACGCTCGCCTCGCCGCTCTGTTGTTCTGCTTGCCGCGCCGCCGCCCGACCCTGTCCAGTCGCGCAACTCCGGCCCAGCCGCGCTCGGGGGCTAACTCGCACCGGCGCTGCGGGGAGGCACGCGAGGGAGGTCGGGATGGCCCTGCTCAGCCGTGCTCGGTAGCTGACTCGCTCCGGCGCCGCGGGGAGGCACGCGAGGGAGGTTGGGGATGGCCGGTGCTCGACCGGTGGAGCGCCCGGCTGCTCTAGCGGCAGAGCTCACGAGGTGGAGCGCAGGACCGGCGGGTGTGGAGGAGCTCGGGGTGTGGACGGGCTTGGGTGCACGGCCGAAGGAGCTGGGGTGCACATGGCCGGCCGATGAGGACGAGCTCGCGAGGGGTGGAGCTTCACGCGGCGCCGACGAGGTGGCGGAAGGGCGCTGGGCGTGGCGGCGGACGCACGGGCTCGCGGGCGTTGGCCACGGCATACAGTTGCTCGGAGATGGGCGAGCGGTGGACGGGGGTGCCGGACGGGCGGGCGGCGTTGGCCGGCGGCGTGTGGCTGCTCTCAAGGGAGAAGGAGGGAGGAGGAGGGAGGAGAGCACTGGCTAGCGGGGGAGAAGGAGATGGAGAGATGAGACAGCACGGGGGAGAAGGAGATGGGAATCGTGGGTGGGGGCGTGGGGCAGGTACGAGCGTGGGGTCGTGGGGTGGGGTCGTGGGTTGGGGCGCGTGCGTCGTAGGGTGGGTTGGGGCGTTCGTCGCGTGCGTCCTGAGTGGGTGGGATGGGCGTCTCAGATGCTGCCAAGTCATCAATCCGTGTGACGGATCCGCGTGGTGTGCTTCTTCTTTGTCGTCTGTGAAAACAAATACAGACGGCAAAGAGCTTAATTTGCTGTCTAAAAAAAAACAGACGGCAAAGATTATTTGCTGGCTACCAAAGCAAACACAGACGGCATAGATGCTTTGCCGTCTGCGATTTTTGTTGCAGACGGCAAAAAGAGCTCTTTGCCGTCTGTAAAAAAGAATCCCAGACGGCAAAGAATCTTTGCCGTCTGTGTTTTTTTACAGACGGCAAAGTATGGATTTGCCGTCAGTTGTTCTTTGCCGTCAGCCGTTGTTGGCAAAGTTTGTCTTTGTCGTCTGGCCCGACGAAATGCTGACGGCAAAGAACAGTACTGACGGCAAATCTCCAGTTTCCCGTAGTGATCCAATGTCCATGGTCAGGAAACCATAACCATCTATTGATCAACGAGCTAGTCAAGGCTTACTAGGGACATGTTGTGGTCTATGTATTCACACATGTATTACGGTTTTCGGTTTACAATTATAGCATGAACAATAGACAATTATCATGAACAAGGAAATATAACAAGAACCATTTTATTATTGCCTCTAGGGCATATTTCCAACATTCTCCCACTTGCACTAGAGTCAATAATCTAGTTCACATCGCCATGTGATTAACACTCATAGTTCACATCGCCATGTGCACTAACACCCAAAGAGTTTACTAGAGTCAATAATCTAGTTCACATCACCATGTGATTAACACCGAAGAGTTTACTAGAGTCAATAATCTAGTTCACATCACCATGTTATTAACACTTAATGAGTTCTAGGGTTTGATCATGTTATGCTTACGAGAGAGGTTTTAGTCAACGGGTCTGCAACATTCAGATCTGTGTGTTCTTTGCAAATCTCTATTTCATATTGTAGGTGTTGCTACTATGCTCCACTTGGAGCTATTCCAAATGGTTGCTCCACTATTCATGCTACATCACAAAGTTTGATCAAGTCAGATTCGAACCACTCTGTGTGAGGAGCACTCGGAGTCCCCGATTCATCATAGACTTAAACTTCCAAAACCTCTTTGTGCATCTCAGTCCGACCGATCCATCCATTTCGGTCCCACCGAGATCACTAAGTTGATCTAGGTTTTCAATCTCGGTGCAACCGATTTGAACTTTTCGGTCACACGTGAGTTGCAGTAACTGCTTGCAGTTATGCATCTCGGTGCCACCGAGTTGTTCCACTCGGTCACACCGACAGGGTTAGGCTATTTATACCCTCGGGCCAAATTTTGGAAAATTTTCCGAACCTCTTCGCCCGCGCACTGCCTGCTCTGCCTCCTCAGGTCTCCGGATCGTCCTCCTCGTTGCCAGCGACCTCCCGCCGCTGGTCTCCGCTGCCGTCAACGGGATTCAACACCGTCGTTGCCACCGTAGAAAATCCATCACCGAACTAGGGTATGGATTTGAAACCTTGTGCTATTCCTCACTCTGATTCCTATCACATTGCATTGCCATGTATCTTGCCACGATTGAAATCTTCCTATCTAGTGAAAACACTCCGTAGATTAGTTTTGGATTGAAAATTTAGGGTTATGTTTCCGCCGAACTCATCTCGGACCGACCGAGTTGTAGAAATTGGTCCCACCGATTTGGCTCAGGCCAGTGCACATGTGATTCTCGGTCTGACCGAGAATTGCAAATCGATGTGACTGATTTTAGGACTTTGTGAAACCCTAACAGTCTCGGTGCCACCGAACTGTGACTCGGTCTGACCGAGTTCACTAGTTTAGGTTCTAAAAGCTGCTTCGGTATCACTGAGTTTACAAATAGGTAGCTCCGAAATGCTTTCTGTGGAAATCTAAAACTAAGTTTTTAATTAATTTCTTTGCAAAAACCTTTGTACTTTGTGATGCTCATCCACTCTACCTCATCTATATCTATTCACAGGGTCTGCTGTTAGAATTTGCACCATGTCAGATCAGAGTGACAGTCAGAAAAAGTCTGAGGAGCAGGTTCAGATGAGTGAGGGCACTAGTCCCTCTAGCAGCCACCAGGGCCAGAAAGAAGAAGACCTCAGATTCTGAGGATGAGGACTATGTGGCTGTTGAGGATGAGGCCACCTCAAAGAAGAAAGTTCTGAAGAAGGAATATGGCACAACTGCTACCACTAAGCCAGGGATGGAGAAGAAGGCACCTGCAAGGAGAATTCCAACTTCCAAACCTAGGAATGTTGCTACTGGTGAAACCATGAAGTTCACCATTGAGTCTGAAGATGAAGCTGCTGGCCAAGAAAAGAAGAAGAAGAGAGTCAGAACCACTACTGCCAAGGTACTTGGCAAGCCCTCTATGAGGAGAAACTCTGAAGATGAAGAGGAAGAGGTTTCTGCACCAGCACCTAAAGCTCAAAACCTGATGGGAGATGCTATAAGGTCAGGGGCTGCTCCATCTAAGCCCAAAGATGCTCCCAAAGTTGTTGCTCCAAAACCCAAGTCTGCACCCAAGAGGAACACCAGGAGTATTCCAGCTGCAGAGAAGAACAAAGCCCCAGCGCCTGAAGCTGCTGAAGAAGAAGATGAGGACTCACTTGTCTTGAGAAAGCTGAAGCCCAAGATCCCAGATCATAAAGATGCTCACCCAGTTGCAGAAGACATGAAGCTCAGAAAGGATGCAGGTCTGAGACAGTGGAGATTGACCGACCCCTATGCTGTCAGGAGAAGGATTGTTGTGGACTACAGGTTCCATACTAAGGAACAGCAGGATTTCTATGAGACAGTGATGCTTGACAAGAAGCCCATTGTCTGTGACATGAGATGGGTTGATTGGGAGTACATTAGGAAGAATGAATATCATTATCCAGGAGTTTATGATAGTTTCAAGTCATGTGGAGTAGTAGACTTTGTTGGGCAGAAGCTCACAAAGTGGAATGATGAGCTCATTATGTAGTTCTACTCCACAACTCATTTCTACCCAGATGGGAGGATAGTCTGGATGTCTGAGGGTACCGGGTACCAGTCAACAGTTGAGGAATTGTCTGAATTGATAAATGCTCCAAAGGAGAATGAGGATGACTTGGATGTCTATGCCAAGAAGAAGAAAGATCACAACTCCATGGCTCATATGTACAAAGAGATCCCACATGCTGCACTTGAGACACACAAGTTTGGATCTATACACTATCTGCTGTCAGGACTGCCCACTATCAACTGGATACTAAGGCATACTTTGCTGCCCAAGTCAGGTGATCACAAGATGATCAGAGGTCATGCAATTAATTTGCTCCATATATTTGATGTGCCTCAGAAGTTCAAAGTCATGATCCTGATTGTGGAAACAATCAAAAGGACTGCTGCTGATCAGAAGAGGAGTTGTGGGTATGCCCCACAGATTCAGGAGCTTATAAACTCCAAGATGGGCACCGACACATATCTCTTGGACAAGGATCACATGCCCATCTACCCTGACTTTAAGGACAACACTATTGTGATGGATGAAATTGAACCATCTTCTCTGCAAGCACAAGAGAAGAAGGAGAAGGCAACGACTGAGAAGGCTGCTAAGATGCCAACTGCTGAAGAGGCATCTCAGATTTTCCTGAAGAGCAAGCAAGATCAGCTTGGCTACTTGATTGCCTCCACTGTGAGGATTGAGAAGGGCTTGGCCAACCCGACTCAAAACCAGGAGAGCCTGGAGAGAATCATGGAGTAGAAGTTCTATGCTCTTGATGTCAAAGTGACAGAGATCCAGACTGCAGTTGAGCAACTACAGGAGGATATGGAGGAGAAGAAGGGCAAGTCAAGTACTGATGCATTTGCTAGAGTGCCCAGAGGACAGAGATCTGTTGTAGTGCCTGTTCTAGACACCAGAGCTACATCATCTGCACCAGCTACAACTTCAGTGCATCCAGCTCAAGCACCCTCTCCACCAGCTCCAGCTACATCAACAGAAGTCTTCGTCCAAGGAGCCATCTCTACACCATCCCATGAAGACCAAGCCTGAGAGTCAATTAGCACTATGCATTTTTTATGAACTTTTTGGTACGTTGTTGCCAAAGGGGGACAAAAATGTATAGATCATAGGCTTCGAGAAAGAGTGTTGCTTTTGTTCTCTCTTGTCTTCTTTGGTGGTTGAACTTCGTTATTTGCTTGTTTGCTTAATACTCTATGCCTTTTGTGAGATACTTGGATGATCATGTGTTTGATCATATGCTACCTTAATGCTTGTTGGATGACATTATCCTTTTATATCCTTATATGATCATTCACTTTGCTTAGTGATGAGTGCATGTGTTTAATTATTATCGTTTTGAGCGCTCCACCAAGATGTATGTGACACGGAAGAGTAACCCATGATCCTAACTCATTGTGCATTTGCAGTCCAAAGCAAATTTTAAATAATGCACAAATTTAGGGGGAGCTCTTACTTTTCACATACTTCTCAAAGCGACTATGTCTTTCAATCTTATTATCATTTGTCGAAGCTTCGATCTATATGTTGTCATAAATTACCAAAAAGGGGGAGATTGAAAGTGCAACTAACCCTGGGTGGTTTTGGTAATTCCTAACAACATATATCTCATTGAGCTAATGCTACTTCAAGAGAAATATCTCAGGAAAGCTCAATGATTGGCATGGCATGGATGAGAAAAGTGGATCCCTCAAAATACTAAGGACAAAAGGATTGGCTCAAGCTCAAAGCACAAGACTCTACATTTTCTATTTTAAGTGATCCAAGATCACATTGAGTCTATAGGAAAAGCCAATACTATCAAGGAGGGATGAGGTGTTCCTTAATGGCTTTCTTGCTCAAAATGCTTAGTGATATGCTCCAAAAGCCCTCAACTACTTTCTCATATCCACATATGACCTAAACCAAAAGTCAAACTCGGCCCCACCGATTCTTCCTATCCGGTGCCACTGAGTTCAGATGTCATAGCCACTACCACAAACCCTAGGCAAATCGGTCTCACTGATAGGGATCTTGGTCTCACCGAGATGGGGTTGTAATCTCTTTGTTTCCATTTGTAACATTTCGGTCTTACCGAGATGAGCGAATCGGTCCCACCAAGATTACAATGCAAACTCTCTATTTCCTTTTCGTAACGTTTCGGTCTTACCGAGATGAGCGAATCGGTCCCACCAAGTTTGCCTGACCAACCCTCTGTGTGTCCATTACCAAAATCGGTCTCACCGAGTTTGTGTAATCGGTCTCACCGAGATTACGTTATGCCCTAACCCTAATCATATTGGTCCTACCGAGTTGCATGTCAGTCTCACCAAAAATCCTAACGGTCACATGATTTGCTAAATCGGTCCGACCAAGTTTCTCCATTCGGTCCCACCGAGATTGGTAAGTTGTGTGTAACGGTTAGATTTTGTGTGGAGGATATATATACCCCTCTACCCACTCTTCATTCGTAGAGAGAGCCATCAGAACATGCCTACACTTCCAACATATATTTTCTGAGAGAGAACCATCTACACTTGTGTTGAGACCAAGATATTCCATTCCTACCATATGAATCTTGATCTCTAGCCTTCCCCAAGTTGCTTTCCACTCAAATCTTCTTTCCACCAAATCCAAATCCTGTGAGAGAGAGTTGAGTGTTGGGGAGACTATCATTTGAAGCGCAAGAGCAAGGAGTTCCTCATCAACACACCATTTGTTACTTCTTGGAGAGTGGTGTCTCCTAGATTGGCTAGGTGTCACTTGGGAGCCTCCGACAAGATTGTGGAGTTGAACCAAGGAGTTTGTAAGGGCAAGGAGATCACCTACTTCATGAAGATCTACCCCTAGTGTGGCAAGTCCTTCGTGGGCGACGGCCATGGTGGGATAGACAAGGTTGCTTCTTCGTGGACCCTTCTTGGGTGGAGCCCTCCGTGGACTCGCGCAACCGTTACCCTTCGTGGGTTGAAGTCTCCATCAACATGGATGTACGATAGCACTACCTATCGGAACCACGACAAAAACATCCGTGTCTCCTATTGCGTTTGCACTCTCCAAACCCTTCCCTTTACATTCTAGCAAGTTGCATGCTTTACTTTCCGCTGCTCATATACTCTTTGCATGCTTGCTTGAATTGTGTTGAGATTGCTTGAACCGTGCTAAGTTGCTAAAATCTGCCAAGAACTAAAATTGGGAAAAGGATAGATTTTTATTTGGTCAAGTAGTCTAATCACGCCCCTCTAGACATACTTTTGATCCTACACCCTCTCTATGGAGGTAATACCCTACTTCCTTCTAGATTGATCTTGATGAATACGAGTATTACAAGAGTTGATCTACCATGAGCCCTTAATGGCTAAAACCCTTAAAGTCTAGCATGTATGATTATTATTGCCTCTACGGACTAAACCCTCCGATTTATATAGACACTGAAGGGGACTAGGGTTGTACAAAGTCGGTTATAGAGAAAGGAATCTTCATATCCGAATGCCAAGCTTGCCATCCACGCCAAGGAGAGTCCCATCCGGACACGGGAGAGATTCTTATGTCTTGTATCTTCACGACCATCAGTCCGGCCCACGTTACATAGTCCGGACGCCCGAGGACCCCTTAGTCCGGGACTCCCTCAGTAGCCCCTAAACCAGGCTTCAATGACGATGTGTCCGGCGTGCAAATTGTCTTCGACATTGCAAGGCGGGTTCCTGAAGGAAATATGCCCTAGAGGCAATAATAAAGTTATTATTTATTTCCTCATATCATGATAAATGTTTATTATTCATGCTAGAATTGTATTAACCGGAAACATGATACATGTGTGAATACATAGACAAACATATAGTCACTAGTATGCCTCTACTTGACTAGCTCATTAATCAAAGATGGTTATGTTTCCTAACCATAGACATGTGTTGTCATTTGATTAATGGGATCACATCATTAGAAGAATGACGTGATTGACATGACCCATTCCGTTAGCCTAGCACTTGATCGTTTAGTATGTTGCTATTGCTTTCTTCATGACTTATACAAAGTTCCTGCAACTATGAGATTGTGCAACTCACGTTTACCGGAGGAACACTTTGGGTACTACCAAACGTCACAACGTAACTGGGTGATTATAAAGGAGTACTACAGGTGTCTCCGAAGGTACATGTTGAGTTGGCGTATTTTGAGATTAGGTTTTGTCACTCCGATTGTTGGAGAGGTATCTCTGGGCCCTCTCGGTAATACTCATCACCAAAGCCTTGCAAGCATTGTAACTAATGAGTTAGTTATAAGATGATGTGTTACAAAACGAGTAAAGAGACTTGCCGGTAACGAGATTGAACTAGGTATTGGATACCGACGATCAAATCTCGGGTAAGTAACATACCGATGACAAAGGGAACAACGTATGTTGTTATGCGGTTTGACCGATAAAGATCTTTGTAGAATATGTAGGAACCAATATGGGCATCTAGGTTTCGCTATTGGTTATTGACCGAGAATGGTTCTAGGTCATGTCTACATAGTTCTCGAACCCGTAGGGTCCGCACGCTTAATGTTACGATGACAGTTTTATTATGAGTTTATAAGTTTTGATGTACCGAAGTTTGTTCGAAGTCCCGGATGTGATCACGGACATGACGAGGAGTCTCGAAATGGTTGAGACATAAAGATTGATATATTGGAAGCCTATGTTTGGACATCGGAAAGGTTCCGGGTGAAATCGGGATTTTACCGGAACACCGGGGCGTTACCGGAACCCTCCCGGGGGTTAATGGGCCTTAGTGGGCCATGAGGGAGAAGAGGAGGGCCGGCCAGGGCAGGCCGCGCGCCCCCTCCCCCTAGTCCGAATAGGACAAGGAAGGGGGGGCGGCGCCCCTTTTTCCTCTTTCCCCTCCCCCCTTTCCTTCTCCACCAAGGCAAGAGGGGGGAGTCCTACTCCCGGTAGGAGTAGGACTCCTCCAGGCGCACCCCAAGGGGGCCGGCCGCACCTCCCCCTCCCTCCTTTATATACGGGGGCAAGGGGGCACCCCATAACACACAAGTTGATCTACGGATCGTTCCTTAGCCGTGTGCGGTGCCCCCCTCCACCATATTCCACCTCGGTCATATTGTCGCGGAGTTTAGGCGAAGCCCTGCGCCGGTAGAGCATCAACATCGTCACCATGCTGTCGTGCTGACGGAACTCATCCCCGAAGCTTTGCTGGATCGGAGCCTGGGGATCGTCATCGAGCTGAACGTGTGCTGAACTCGGAGGTGTCGTACGTTCGGTACTTGGATTGGTCGGATCGTGAAGATGTACGACTACATCAATCGCGTTGTCATAATGCTTCCGCTTACGGTCTACGAGGGTACGTGGAAGAACACTCTCCCCTCTCGTTGCTATGCCATCACCATGATCTTGCATGTGCGTAGGAAATTTTTGAAATTACTACGTTCTCCAACAGTGGCATCCGAGCCTGGTTTTATGCGTAGATGTCATATGCACGAGTAGAACACAAGTGAGTTGTGGGCGATATAAGTCATACTGCTTACCAGCATGTCATACTTTGGTTCGGCGGTATTGTGAGATGATGCGGCCCGGACCGACATTACGCGTACGCTTACGCGAGACTGGTTTCACCGCTACGAGCACTCGTTGCTTAAAGGTGACCGGCGGGTGTCTGTCTCTCTCACTTTAGCTGAATCGAGTGTGGCTACGCCCGGTCCTTGCGAAGGTTAAAACAGCACCAACTTGACAAACTATCGTTGTGGTTTTTGATGCGTAGGTAAGAACGGTTCTTGCTAAGCCCGTAGCAGCCACATAAAACTTGCAACAACAAAGTAGAGGACGTCTAACTTGTTTTTGCAGGGCATGTTGTGATGTGATATGGTCAAGACGTGATGCTATATTTTATTGTATGAGATGATCATGTTTTGTAACCGAAGTTATCGGCAACTGGCAGGAGCCATATGGTTGTCGCTTTATTGTATGAAATGCAAACGCCCTGTAATTGCTTTACTTTATCACTAAGCGGTAGCGATAGTCGTAGAAGCAATAGTTGGCGAGACGACAACGATGCTACGATGAAGATCAAGGTGTCGCGCCGGTGACGATGGTGATCATGACGGTGCTTCGGAGATGGAGATCACAAGCACAAGATGATGATGGCCATATCATATCACTTATATTGATTGCATGTGATGTTTATCCTTTATGCATCTTATCTTGCTTTGATTGACGGTAGCATTTTAAGATGATCTCTCACTAAAATTATCAAGAAGTGTTCTCCCTGAGTATGCACCGTTGCCAAAGTTCGTCGTGCCCAGACACCACGTGATGATCGGGTGTGATAAGCTCTACGTCCATCTACAACGGGTGCAAGACAGTTTTGCACACGTGGAATACTCAGGTTAAACTTGACGAGCCTAGCATATGCAGATATGGCCTCAGAACACGGAGACCGAAAGGTCGAGCGTGAATCATATAGTAGATATGATCAACATAGTGATGTTCACCATTGAAAACTACTCCATCTCACGTGATGATCGGTTATGGTTTAGTTGATTTGGATCACGTGATCACTTAGATGACTAGAGAGATGTCTGTCTAAGTGGGAGTTCTTAAGTAATATGATTAATTGAACTTAAATTTATCATGAACTTAGTCCTGGTAGTATTTTGCAAATTATGTTGTAGATCAATAGCTTGCGTTGTTGCTCTCATATGTTTATTTTGATATGTTCCTAGAGAAAATTGTGTTGAAAAATGTTAGTAGCAATGATGCGGATTGGATCCGTGATCTGAGGTTTATCCTCATTGCTGCGCAGAAGAATTATGTCCTTGATGCACCGCTAGGTGACAAACCTATTGCAGGAGCAGATGCAGACGTTATGAACATTTGGCTAGCTCAATATGATGACTACTTGATAGTTTAGTGCACCATGCTTAACGGCTTAGAATCGGGACTTCAAAGACGTTTTGAACGTCATGGACCATATGAGATGTTCCAGGAATTGAAGTTAATATTTCAAGCAAATACCCGAGTTGAGAGATATGAAGTCTCCAACAAGTTCTATAGCTAGAAGATGGAGGAGAATCGCTCAACTAGTGAGCATGTGCTCAGATTGTCTGGGTACTTCAATCGCTTGAATCAAGTGGGAGTTAATCTTCCAGATAAGATAGTGATTGACAGAATTCTCTAGTCACCATCACTAAGTTACTAGAACTTCGTGATGAACTATAGTATGCAAGGGATGACGAAACAATTCCCAAGCTCTTCGCGATGCAAAAATCGGCGAAGGTAGAAATCAAAGAAAAACATCAAAGTGTTGATGGTGGACAAGATCACTAGTTTCAAGAAAAAGGGCAAAGGGAAGAAGGGGAACTTCAAGAAGAACAACAAGCAAGTTACTGCTCAAATGAAGAAGCCCAAGTCTGGACCTAAGCCTAAGACTAAGTGATTCTACTGCAAAGGGACTGGTCACTGGAAGTGGAACTACCCCAAGTATTTGGCGGATAAGAAGGATGGCAAAGTGAACATAGGTATATTTGATATACATGCTATTGATGTGTACTTTACTAGTGTTTATAGCAACCCCTTGGTATTTGATACTAGTTCAGTTGCTAAGAGTAGTAACTCGAAACGGGAGTTGCAGAATAAACAGAAACTAGGTGAGGGTGAGGTGACGATGAATGTTGGAAGTAGTTCCAAGATTGATATGATCATCATCGCACACTCCCTATACTTTCGGGATTAGTGTTGAACCTAAATAAATGTTATTTGGCGTTTGCGTTGAGCATGAATATGATTTGATCATGTTTATTGCAATGCGGTTATTCATGTAAGTTAGAGAATAATTATTGTTCTGTTTACATGAATAAAACCTTCTATGGTCATACACCCAATGAAAATGGTTTGTTGGATCTCGATCGTGTGATACACATGTTCATAATATTGAAACCAAAAGATGTAAAGTTAATAATGATAGTGCAACTTATTTGTGGCACTGCCGTTTAGGTCATATTGGTGTAAAGCGCATGAAGAAAATCCATAAAAGATGGATTTTCGGAATCACTTGGTTATGAATCATTTGATGCTTGCGAACCATGCCTTTTGGGCAAGATGACTAAAACTTCGTTCTCCGGAACAATGGAACAAGCTACTGACTTATTGGAAATAATACATACTGATGTATGCGATCCAATGAGTGTTGATGCTCGTGGCAAGTATCGTTATTTTCTGACCTTCACAAGATGATTTGAGCAGATATGGGTATATCTACTTGATGAAACATAAGTCTGAAATAGTTGAAAGGTTCAAAGAATTTCAGAGTGAAGTGGTAAAATCATCGTAACAAGAAAATAAAGTTTCAGCAATCTGATCGCGGAGACAAATATTTGAGTTACGAGTTTGGTCTTCAATTAAAACAATGTGGAATAGTTTCACAGCTCACGCCACCTGGAACACCACAACGTTATGGTGTGTCCGAATGTCGTAATCGTACTTTACTGGATATGATGCGATCTATGATGTCTCTTATTGATTTACCACTATCATTTTGGGGTTATGCTTTAGAGACGGCCGCATTCACGTTAAATAGGGCACCATCAAAATCCGTTGAGACGACGCCTTATGAACTGTGGTTTGGCAAGAAACCAAAGTTGTCGTTTCTTAAAGTTTGGGGCTGCGATGCTTATGTGAAGAAACTTCAACCAGATAAGCTCGAACCTAAATCGGAGAAATGTGTCTTCATAGGATACCCAAACGAGACTATTGGGTACACCTTCTATCACAGATCCAAAGGCAAGACATTCGTTGCTAAGAAGGGATCCTTTCTAGAGAAGGAGTTTCTCTCGAAAGAAGTGAGTGGGAGGAAAGTAGAACTTGATGAGGTAACTGTACCTGCTCCCTTATTGGAAAGTAGTTAATCACAGAAATCTGTTCCTGTGACTACTACACCAATTAGTGAGGAAGTTAATGATGATGATCATGAAACTTCAGATTAAGTTACTACAGAACCTCGTAGGTCTTCCAGAGTAAGATCCGCACCAGAGTGGTACGGTAATCCTGTTCTGGAAGTTATGTTACTAGACCATGATGAACCTACAAACTATGAGGAAGCGATGATGAGCCCAGATTCCACGAAATGGCTTGAGGCCATAAAATCTGAGATATGATCCATGTATGAGAACAAAGTATGGACTTTGATTGACTTGCTCGATGATCAGCAAGCCATGTTAAATAAATGGATCTTCAAGAGGAAGACGGACATTGATAGTAGTGTTACTATCTACTAAAGCTCGACTTGTTGCGAAATGTTTTCAACAAGTTCAAGGTGTTGAATACGATGAGATTTTCTCACTCGTATCGAAGCTTAAGTCTGCCTGAATCATGTTAGCAATTGCCACATTTTATGAAATCTGGCAAATGGATAAACAAAACTGCATTCCTTAATGGTTTTCTTAAAGAAGAGTTGTATATGATGCAACCAGAAGGTTTTGTCAATCCTAAAGGTGCTAACAAATTGTGCAAGCTCCAGCGATCCATCTATGGACTGGTGCAAGCATCTCGGAGTTGGAATATATGCTTTGATGAGTTGATCAAAGCATATGGTTTTATACAGACTTTCGAAGAAGCTTGTATTTACAAGAAAGTGAGTGGGAGCTCTGTAGAATTTCTAATATTATATGTGGATGACATATTGTTAATTGGAAATGATATGGAAATTCTGGATAGCATGAAAGGATACTTGAATAAGAGTTTTTCAAAGCAAGACATCGGTGAAGCTGCTTACACATTGAGCATCAAGATCTATATAGATAGATCAAGACGCTTGATAAGATTTTTCAATGAGTACATACCTTGATAAATTTTTGAAATAGTTCAAAATGGAACAGTCAAAGAAGGAGTTCTTGCCTGTGTTACAAGGTGTGAAGTTGAGTAAGACTCAAGACCCGACCATTGCAGAAAATAGAAAGAGAATGAAAAGTCATTACCTAGGCCTCAGTCATAGGTTCTATAAAGTATGCTATGCTCTGAACCAGACATATTGTATACCTTGCTCTGAGGAATACAATTTTGATCTAATAGTAGATCACTGGACAACGGTCAAGAATATCCTTAGTAAGGACTAAGGAGATGTTTCTCAATTATGGAGGTGATAAAAGAGTTCGTTGTAAAAGTTACATCGGTGCAAACTTTTACACTAATCCAGATGACTCTAAGTCTCAAACTGGATACATATTGAAAGTGGGAGAAATTAAGCTAGAGTAGCTTCATGCAGAGCATTGAAGACATAGAATGTTTGCAAAATACATACGGCTCTGAATGTGACAGACCCGTTGACTAAGCTTCTCTCACGAGCAAAACATGATCATACCTTAGTACTCTTTTGGGTGTTAATAACATAGCGATGTGAACTAGATTATTGACTCTAGTAAACCCTTTGGGTGTTGATCACATGATGATGTGAACTATGGGTACTAATCACATGCAGATGTGAATATTGGTGTTAAATCACATGGCGATGTGAACTAGATTATTGACTCTAGTGCAAGTGGGAGACTGAAGGAAATATGCCCTAGAGGCAATAATAAAGTTATTATTTATTTCCTCATATCATGATAAATGTTTATTATTCATGCTAGAATTGTATTAACCGGAAACATGATACATGTGTGAATACATAGACAAACATATAGTCACTAGTATGCCTCTACTTGACTAGCTCATTAATCAAAGATGGTTAAGTTTCCTAACCATAGACATGTGTTGTCATTTGATTAATGGGATCACATCATTAGAAGAATGACGTGATTGACATGACCCATTCCGTTAGCCTAGCACTTGATCGTTTAGTATGTTGCTATTGCTTTCTTCATGACTTATACAAAGTTCCTGCAACTATGAGATTGTGCAACTCACGTTTACCGGAGGAACACTTTGGGTACTACCAAACGTCACAACGTAACTGGGTGATTATAAAGGAGTACTACAGGTGTCTCCGAAGGTACATGTTGAGTTGGCGTATTTCGAGATTAGGTTTTGTCACTCCGATTGTCGGAGAGGTATCTCTGGGCCCTCTCTGTAATACTCATCACCTAAGCCTTGCAAGCATTGTAACTAATGAGTTAGTTATAAGATGATGTGTTACAGAACGAGTAAAGAGACTTGCCGGTAACGAGATTGAACTAGGTATTGGATACCGACGACCAAATCTCGGGTAAGTAACATACCGATGACAAAGGGAACAACGTATTTTGTTATGCGGTTTGACCGATAAAGATCTTCGTAGAATATGTAGGAACCAATATGTGCATCCAGGTTCCGCTATTGGTTATTGACCGAGAATGGTTCTAGGTCATGTCTACATAGTTCTCGAACCCGTAGGGTCCGCACGCTTAACGTTACAATGACAGTTTTATTATGAGTTTATAAGTTTTGATGTACCGAAGTTTGTTCGGAGTCCCGGATGTGATCACAGACATGACGAGGAGTCTCGAAATGGTTGAGACATAAAGATTGATATATTGGAAGCCTATGTTTGGACATCGCAAAGGTTCCGAGTGAAATCGGGATTTTACCGGAACACCGGGGGGTTACTAGAACCCTCCCGGGGGTTAATGGGCCTTAGTGGGCCATGAGGGAGAAGAGGAGGGCCGGCCAGGGCAGGCCACGCGCCCCCTCCCCCCTAGTCCGAATAGGACAAGGAAGGGGGGCGGTGCCCCCTTTCCTCTTTCCCCTCCCCCCTTTCCTTCTCCACCAAGGCAAGAGGGGGGAGTCCTACTCCCGATGGGAGTAGGACTCCTCCAGGCGCACCCCAAGGGGGCCGGCCGCACCTCCCCCTCCCTCCTTTATATATGGGGGCAAGGGGGCACCCCATAACACACAAGTTGATCTACGGATCGTTCCTTAGCCGTGTGCGGTGCCCCCCTCCACCATATTCCACCTCGGTCATATCGTCGCGGAGTTTAGGCAAAGCCCTGCATCGGTAGAGCATCATCATCGTCACCACGCCGTCGTGCTGATGGAACTCATCCCCGAAGCTTTGCTGGACCGGAGCCCGGGGATCGTCATCGAGCTGAACGTGTGCTGAACTCGGAGGTGCCGTACGTTCGGTACTTGGATTGGTCGGATCGTGAAGACGTACAACTACATCAACCGCGTTGTCATAACGCTTCCGCTTACGGTCTACGAGGGTACGTGGACAAACACTCCCCCCTCTCGTTGCTATGCCATCACCATGATCTTGCGTGTGCGTAGGAAATTTTTGAAATTACTACGTTCTCCAACAGTTCCTCCTCCGAGTACTCCAAAGCAGCATTCGAACACCGGAAACGTGTCCGGCTCTACAAAACAAGTACCACACACAACTGCAGAGAGTATAATATTTCACGAGTCCAATCCACTGCCAACTTTTGTAGCATGACACCACGTCACCACCCGGTCATTATTTCGAACCATTTTAGCCCGCCGCTCCATGTTTTGAGATGCGGTTCCATTGGCACGTCTTGTCAAAGTAGAGATCGTGTCCCATTATTACGGGATTCTCATCAATACGGGCGTGGGTAATCCAACTGTGCCGTCTGCACAGCCCTTGGGGAAGAGGCGAGTGGGGAGGCGTTTGATATTCACTGCCTTTATAAGGAGATAAGGATTCCTTTCTTTCACCCACACCTTCTCTCTCTACCCCCCCCCCCATTCTCGAGCTCCAGCACCCAAATCCTCATCTCTTCCGCCTCAAGAAAGCACTCCGATCATGTCCGGATCCGGAGCGCAGGGCAAGTGGATGGTATCCTCCGTCAAGGAGAAGGACATCACCAAGCTCCGGGAGGCCGGATATTTGGCCAAGGAAGTCGCCCACCGGCTTCCGACCAAGGGACAGATCATCCCTACCCCGGAGCCCCATGAGAGGGTAGTGTTCATCCCCCACTTCGTCCGCGGGCTGGGATTTCACTCCACCCATTCATCCGCGGACTCATGTTCTACTACGGGGTGGTTTTCCACGATCTAGCCCCCAACTCCTTCCTCAACATCTCGGCATTTATTGTCATGTGTGAGGCCTTCCTATGCATCTCACCCCACTTTGGATTATGGCTGAAGATCTTCAATGTGAAGCCGAAGGTGGTGGATGGCCAACACGCCGAGTGTGAAGGCGCCATGGTGAGCAAGATGTCGAACGTCATATGGCCCAAATGTACTTTCGTGGAGACCATTAAAGGGTGGCAACAACAGTGGTTCTATGTCACAGACCCCCTCGACACCTCCTGGGCCGAGGCTCCTGAGTTCAGACCGAGGCCCCGATGCGGCTCACCTCCTAGCTAGAGAAGGGCCTAGACTGGGCCTCATCGGACGAGCTGACAGCGCTGCAGACGTGCATCAAGAGCATGGTCGACAAGAACATCAAGCTTGTCAATGTGATCCAGGTGATGCTCTTTCGTCGGATCCTTCCATGCCAAAGTCGGACCTGCAATTTGTGGGAGTTCGATCCGGCCAAGCACCAGGCCCTGCAACACTTCTTCGGTGTTACGCACGAAGGTATTTGGAAGGTTCTCTTCAAGGACAATGAGACGTGGCCGAAGGAGACCGAAGACCGTGGGTACAACTTGACGCACCCCACCAGTCCAGTAAGTTTTTTTGTGTTTTCAAGGTGTATCCTTTACTTATATACTCAAGGAGAATGTCTGAGCTTCCCCATCTTACTTTTCAGGGCTGGACAAAGAAGGTGGAGCTGGTCAAGTGTCCGGCTCCACTGCCCAAAGAACCAGCCATTCCACTTCTGATGAAGATGCTGGTTCCGGCGCCCTACCAGACGCCGGAGAAGAAGGCCAAGGGGACCAGAGGTGGCCTCCGCCACAAGGGCACTTCGGACTTGACGTCCAAAGACGCCAAGACCCATTCCCCACCTGCCACCGATGACGAGGAGGAGGAGGAAGAGGAAGAAAGCAAATCCCCCCCTGAGGGGGGAAGGAAGAGAAGGGCGGACTCCACGCGTCTGGAGGCCGAAGCGTCCAAGAGGGGGAGAAGCTCCCTTGCGAACGACACCGCACCGGACACCGGCAACAGCTCAGAGTGGCGCCCCAGGGATAAGCCCCCAGCCGAATCGTAAGTATTCGAAGGCTCTGACGCACGTATATGTCCAACTCCTTTATCTCGTAATTCTAATGTGTTGAATCACATGTCGTAGTCCGGCCCACGACAGCCCCCAGCGATGCTTATCGGGGGATTTGCTGGATCCAAAGGCTATGGACAGTGATTCACTTCCGACGGCCACCTCTCCCAAGGCCACGGACAACGCTGAGGCGGTGTCTCACAGGCCAGGGGGAGACGCAGGAGGCCATCAGGGTGGCGCCGGAGGGTGACACCTCGACCGCCGGGCATATGGGGGAGCAAATCCCCCTGGAGACTGGTGCTAGGGGTCATATCCAATGCGGCACCCAGCCGAATACCATTCTAGAAGCCAATACGGCTCCGGATTCAGGCAAGCAGCCTCCTTTGAAAGAAGGGGTGCGCCTATTCCGCCGGTGACCTCTGTCCAACCAGAGGCACTAGATACTCTTCTGGAAGCGCTGCAAGGTGCTTCCATTATTGAGGAACACCGTATCCTTATGGGTACGGTGATTAAGAAGGTTCAGTCCGTTAAGAGCGGACTAACCAAAGCCTGCACCAGCCTTCTAACAGGCTTTGAGGTAAGCGAGATAATTGTGGAAGAAGAATGTCACAGTATAGACAGTAGCCCCTGAGACTCTGTCCGGTGTTCAGAAAGAAAATCCAGACAGAAGATCAAACAATTTTCGCAGGAGACT